>NC_143032.1:47420000-47575000 GCF_057628025.1 Oncorhynchus mykiss
CTTCGCCCAGTCTGGGTTCCTGAGCACTCTGGAGCAGGTTTATATCATGGATCTCTCTGTACTTTTCTCCGTTCATCTTTCCCTCGATCTTGTCTAGTCTCCCAGTCCCTGCCGCTGAAAAACATCCCCACAAACATGATGCTGCCACAACCGTGCTTCACCGTAGGGATGGTGCCAGGTTTCATCCAGATGTGACGCTTGGCATTCAGGCCAAAGAGTTCAATTTTGGTTTCATCAGACCAGAGTATCTTGTTTCTCATGGTCAGAGTCCGACAGAGATGGCCGCCTCGCTTCGCGTTCCTAGGAAACTATGCAGTTTTTTGTTTTTTTTACGTGTTGTTTCTTACATTAGTACCCCAGGTCATCTTAGGTTTCATTACATACAATCGAGAAGAACTACTGAATATAAGAGCAGCGTCAACTCACCATCAGTACGACCAAGAATATGACTTTCGCGAAGCTGATCCTGTGTTCTGCCTTTCACCCAGGACAACGGAATGGATCCCTGCCGGGGACCCAAAAAAACGACTTCGTAAAAGAAGGAAACGTAGCGGTCTTCTGGTCAGACTCCGGAGACGGGCACATCGTGCACCACTCCCCAGTATACTTCTCGCCAATGTCCAGTCTCTTGACAACAAGGTTGATGAAATCCGAGCAAGGGTAGCATTCCAGAGGGACATCAGAGACTGTAACGTTCTTTGCTTCACGGAAACATGGCTCACTGGAGAGACGCTATCGGAGTTGGTGCAGCCAGCTGGTTTCTCCACGCATCGCGCCAACAGAAACAAACATCTTTCTGGTAAGAAGAGGGGCGGGGGCGTATGCCTTATGGCTAACGAGACGAGGTGTGGTCACAAAAGCATACAGGAACTCAAGTCCTTCTGTTCACCTGATTTAGAATTCCTCACAATTAAATGTCGACCGCATTATCTACCAAGGGAATTCTCTTCGATTATAATCACAGCCGTATATATTCCCCCCCAAGCAGACACATCGATGGCTCTGAACAAACTTTATTTGACTCTTTGCAAACTGGAAGCCATGCATCCTGAGGCTGCATTCATTGTAGCTGGGGATTTTTTAAAAATGTTTTAAACTCTGTTTATTAAGTTTTGAACATACACACATACAGACAAGACAAAGCAATATAAATAATATACTCAACTAGAAAAAAATACAAATAAAAATACAAATAAAAATTAGCTTTAAAGATACCATACTTTAGACAAGTTAAACACACCGGGCAGAAGGCTACAAAGGTTAAAGGGCAATCTATAGTACAGGGACAGGGCAAACACCTCACCATTGTTCCTGTAAACAGTCAAGGGATAAGGGTGGGGAAATGCAACCACTCACAGAGAGTCATGGCCACAGACCGACCATCCACTGGACAAAAAAAAAGTTTACAATGCTTTAAAATAAAAAAAATTAAATGATTATTCACGTAGGCGTGATCAAAATGTAAAAATAACTGGGAAAAACAAGCTCACACTTCAGTCTCTGCCTGGGCAAGATGAACAAGGCAACTGCGGACCACAATCAATAAGCACATGGATCTTAATCCCCCCCCAGCAAAAACACAGAGAGAAACTCCCCCAACCCTTAAGTCACAGACTTATTTTAGTATTAATTGGAATGCCATCAGAGGATGGACAGTTTAAAGTAAGACCGGAATGGGGCCCAAGCCTCATCAAACAGTTTGGGGTTCCCACGTGAATTGAATTTAATTTTTTCTAGTTTCAGAGAGCACAACACATCCCTCACCCAATATTTATAAGATGGGGGAGCTGCCATCTTCCAGTTCTGTAGTATTAGCCGTCTAGCTAAAAGAGTTGTATAAGTAACAGTGTCCGACTGGATTCTTGATAGGGGGGTACCCATGGGCAGTACTCCAAAAAGCGCTGTAAGGGGAGACGGATCTATAACAGTGTCATATATATCAGAGAAACATTTAAATATTAATTCCCAGAAACCTGACAGTTTATGACAGCCCCAAAACATATGCAACAGTGTGGCTGGTTCCACCTTACATCTGACACAGGTAGGATCAAAATCAGAGAATATTTTTCCAAGTTTGGCCCCCGACCAGTGGATACGGTGAACCACCTTGAATTGAATGAGGCTGTGTCTAGTGCTAAAAGAGGACGAGTGCACCCTGTGCAGCACAGATTCCCAGGCGTCTTCCCCAAATTCCTCCCCCAAATCCTTTTCCCATCGAGTCTTTAAAGGCACCAAAGAAGGGTTCTGTAAGTCATGAATGATTGCATATACATCTGAAATTGTGCCCCTAGGAAGCTTGTTCAGCTCCAAGATGCTCTCTATAGCTGTATTCGCAGGCCTATTGGGAAATCCAGGTGTGACAAAGTCCAGCCCTGACAAAGTTTCTAGTCTGGAGATAGCGGAAAAAGTGGGATTGGGGGAGATTGAACTTTTCCTGCAGCTGAGAAAAAGAGGCAAATGTACCATCAAAGAATAATTGGGCTAGCGAGGAAAGGCCTAGTGAGTGCCAAATGCCAAAAGCCCCATCATTCAAAGATGGAGGAAATAAAATGTTCTGATTGATTGGGCCTGATAGAGAAAAGCCTCGGAGGCTAAAGGCTAAACGGAACTGATTCCAAATTTTAAGAGACTGCTTTACAATTGGGTTGGCACACCTTTTGCCTAGGGACACTGGGAGAGACGAGCACAGCACAGAGGAAAGTGCTGCAGGTTTACACGATTCAGACTCCATCTGGACCCAGAGTGGTCTAGGGCCAGTAGGATCAGTCTGCAGCCAGTACAGAACGGCTCTAAAATTTGCAGCCCAGTAGTATGTCTGAAAATTTGGTAGAGCTAAACCCCCCAATGACCTAGGCTTCTGTAAATGTTTTCTACCAATCCGTGGTACCTTGCCATCCCAAATAAAATGCATGAATGTTTGATCCAGTGAAATAAAAAAAGATTTTGGAATAAAAATGGGTAAACATTGAAATAAATATAGAAATTTGGGCAACACATTCATTTTAATTACATTAACCCTTCCGATAAGAGAAAGGGGTAGCGAATTCCAAAAAGTAAAAGATTGTTTCAATCTGTCTGCTAGAGCAACAAAGTTTTCCTGAAACAAATTTGAATATTTCCTTGTCACTTTTACTCCCAAGTAAGTGAATTGATCCCGGACAATCCTAAACTGAGAACTTGTGAAAGAGCACTTTAAAGCAGCCTTGTTTACCGGAAAAAGCTCGCTCTTGCCTAGATTCAGCTTGTACCCTGAGATTGATCCAAACTTTTTAAGAACAGATAGGGCACGTGGCAATGAGGTATCGGGATTGGAGATAAACAAAAGGAGGTCGTCAGCATATAGCGAGACTTTCTGCTCCCAGCCCGCCCTGATTATGCCTTGAATGGCATCATTAGAGCGTAGTGCAATGGCGAGAGGCTCAATTGCCAAAGCAAACAACAAGGGGGAGAGTGGGCAACCCTGTCTGGATCCGCGGTGCAAGGGAAAATAGTCAGAGGACAAGTTATTAGTCCGTACCGAAGCCATGGGGGAAAAATAAAGAATCTTTATCCACGCAATGAATTTGGGGCCAAAGCCAAATCTATAAAGGGCAGCTGTTAGGTAATCCCACTCAACGCGGTCAAACGCTTTTTCGGCATCAAGTGAGACCACCACCTCCGGGTCCTCCGACGCTGGGGAGTACAGTATATTCATAAGGCGCCTAATATTGAAAAATAAATGCCTATTTCTCACAAAGCCAGTCTGGTCAGAGTGTATTACTTGGTGCAGCAAGCCTTCCATACGGATGGCTAAAAGCTTAGCTAGGATTTTGTAATCACAGTTTAAAAGCGAGATTGGGCGATAGGATCCACATTCCAGGGGGTCTTTGTTTTTCTTTAGTAGTAATGAAATTGAAGCCTGATAAAGACTAGGCGGCAGCTTTGAAGTATTGAGGCACTCTGCAAATAGTCGGGACAAGAATGGGCAAAGCAGACCAGAAAACGTCCTGTAAAATTTGGTTGGAAAACCATCCGGACCCGGTGATTTACCACTTTTCATTGCGGACACTGCTGTTACAATCTCCTCAAGCGTAAATTCTTCTTCTAGACAGTCATGGGAGTCTGTATCAATTGAAGGCATATTCAAGCCATTAAAGAAGGAGTCAATCAGCAAAGGGTCTTGAGGGGATTCAGAGGTGTATAGCGCAGAGTAAAATTGTTTAAATTGATCATTGATCTCTTTATGTATAACTGTGGTGGCACCAGACGGGGTCCTTATTTGTGGGATTAGCCGTGAGGCCTCAGATTTACGGATCTGATGTGCAAGGAGTTTACTGGCCTTGTCGCCTTGTTCATAGACTTTGTATCGAACTCACAAGAGTAACTGTTCAGCTTGCCTGGTAGAAAGCTCATCAAATTCAGATTGGAGTAGTTGGCGCTCTTTATGCAGATCAGAGGAAGGATCCGCAGCATACTTCTCATCCAATGTGGCTATGGACTCGCTCAGGTCCCGAAGTCGCTGGGAGCGAACTCTGTTTTGGTTGGCTGTGTAAGAAATAATTTGGCCACGTAGGTATGCTTTGAGAGACTCCCATATGGTAGAGCAGGACATACCTGGTGTTGAATTAGTTTCTAGGAATAAGGTACTTTCAGAAGAAATGAAATTGACAAACTCCTTATCTGAGAGTAAAATGGGGTTGAGACGCCATTGATAACACCTAGGGGGTCGCTGGGGAAACTCTAGTTCAAGCACTAATGGTGAATGGTCAGAGATAACAATACTCTCGTAAGTACACTGCCGAAGGTTAGGCAGAAGTTTTTTGTCCAAAAAGAAGTAATCAATCCGGGAGTATGTTTTATAAACATGAGAATAAAAGGAATACTGTCTATCTGTAGGATGTAGGAAACGCCAGGCCTCAAACATAGCATATTTCTGAAGAAAGGATTGAATAAGTAGGGCACATTTAGATGGGCCTGTATTTATTTGTGAGGACTTGTCCAGAACTGGGGAACTTTTACAGTTGAAATCCCCCCCTAAAATCAACAAATGAGAATCTAAATTGGGAATAGCAGACAGAAAGGAAGAAATGAAACTTGTGTCATCCCAATTGGGAGCATAAACACTAGCCAAAACAAGAGGGGTAGAAAACAGTTCACCAGTTACTATGACGTATCGTCCCTTAGGATCAGCAATAACCTCAGAAGCTACAAAGGGAGTAGCTTTATTAACCAGAATAGCAGCACCTCTTGATTTACTATGAAAGTTTGAGTGGAACACTTGACCAACTCAGTCCTTACGCATCCTAAAATGCTCACCAGTCCTCAAGTGAGTCTCTTGTAGAAATGCAATATTTGCATTCAAACCCTTTAAGTGCGTCAACACCCTCTTACGCTTCACCGGGTTGTTAACCCCTTTCGTATTCCAAGAAATGTACTTGATCGTATTATTTCGGCCCCTCTGGGCATTCCCGTTATTCAACCCTGACATTAGAGCATAGAATGGAAAAGCAATGAGCGCCCAAAACCCCCAGAATAACTTGTCCCAGAGTAATAATGTACGGTGGTAAATGTTTGGAAAAAGTACAGAAAAAAACCCTAAAAAGACAGAATGACAATCCCCCCCCCCCGTCCCCCCCCCCCGTCCCCCCGTCCCAGACAATACCTCCCCAAACGAGGTACAAGCCTAAATAGAACATGTTCTCTTCGCACAGAATGTCTGTGAGAGTGCGGTCTTAAACCTAAACCCACAGTCCCGCTCTTTAAAGTCGTGTTTTGTTAGTGGATCAAGCAGCAAAAAGAAAGATTTGTATGTATTTTTTCAAATAAAAAAAAGGTGAATCCCTTGTGCAAACGGAATGACAAAAGCACCACTTGTAGATGTATATAATTGTATTCACCCGTCTTATAACAGGCATTGAGAGAGAAAATAAATAAAATGTATAAAGGCTCTCAGCCAAAAATCTAATTTGAAGTAAGGAAATCGTAGTTAGACAATCAAAAATAATAGTAATTATAATAGTAGTCTAGTTGAAGCTGAGACAGCTTACAACCAATACCAAAAAACTATGTGTGCGCAACGTTGAACGTTTGCTGGGCATAAATGACGCTCAAAACTTTTAAAATGAAAGTGAGGCCCCAGAAACCGTGTAGCCTCGGGAGACATTTACTGTTTACTGGGTCAATGCAAACGGATACAGTAAACAAATAACCAAAACTATTTTGAGTCACTGAGACAATGTGTAAACAAACTAAATAGGTGAGCGAGATAAGGCACGCACACTAGATAATCAAAACATTAGATCACATCAAATAAGCCTGAATAGTTCCACCAACTATAGAAGACTAGCCTGTTATATCTAAACATAATTGTACCACAAGTGGGGTACTTACAATCCACACTGTGAGCATATTCAAGACTTCTTGATGTGACGTTGAATGTGAGCCATAGCCTCATCCGGAGATTCAAATGTGTGGTCTTTACCCTCATGAGATATCCATAAACGGGCCGGGAATCGCAGTCCATACTTCACACTTGGATGGTCCCGAAGTACTCGTTTGGCCTGTCCGAAAGCTGCGCGCTGCCTGGAAACAGTGGGGGAGTAGTCCTGGTAAATGGAAAAGCTCTGTCCTTGAAAGTTCAGAGTGGTATTGCGGGCTCGTCGGAGGATCTCCATCTTCTCATGAAAAAAGTGCACTCGAAGAATTATGTCACGGGGCCTCTCCCCATCCCGGGGCTTTGGGCGCAGCGACCGGTGGGCTCGATCAATCAGGGGCTTTTCATCTAAGGCAAGAACATCCTTCAGCAGCCCTGAAACGAAATCCGTGGCGTGATGCATTTCAGCGGACTCTGGGACTGATACAAGTCTCAGATTATTGCAGCGAGAGAATCCCTCTAAACTCACACAGCACTCCCTCACCTTTTTCAAATCCGCAGCTAGGCGTTTAACTTCAGTCTCCAGGGATGTAGTTAAATCGGAGACATTAGTAGCGGAGGCCTCCAGTGCTGCAATCGTTGTAGTGTGTGACGCAGTTGTTGTTTTGAGTAATGTAATTGCCGGCACAGTCTCGTTCCGCAGGATGGTTAAATCTGCTTTTAAAGTATCAGAAACCTCCTATATTCTGGCCTCAATCGTAGCAACCACCTGTGTTTTCATTTCAACTATCTCAGAGCGTAGTAGCCTGATGGCCTCGAGAATGTTCATTTCAGCGCCGCCAGGCCAAGCCGCGCCCCCGGGTAAAGTGTGCGTCCCCGGGCCCTCAGACTCAGGGGAGGGCGGTGATGAGAGCGGGTCTTGTAGGCCGGGTTTTCTCAAAGTCATGCTCTTGGCCTTATGTTTGGTCGACATGCTGACATTCGGAAGCAAAGTAGTCTTGGTTTTTACGGAAAGGGATCACCAAATTAATATTTGAAAATAAATACGGTTTTGCTGCAGAATTCACATAAACTTTAAGAATACCACGGGAGCAAACGGAGAACACGTCAGTCACACATGGCGTCCCCTACCATTCCGTAGCTGGGGATTTTAACAAGGCTAATCTGAAAACAAGACTCCCTAAATTGTATCAGCATATCGATTGCGCAACCAGGGCTGGCAAAACCTTGGATCACTGCTATTCTAACTTCCGCGACGCATATAAGGCCCTGCCCCGCCCTCCTTTCGGAAAAGCTGACCACGACTCCATTTTGTTGATCCCTGCCTACAGACAGAAACTAAAACAAGAAGCTCCCACGCTGAGGTCTGTTCAACGCTGGTCCGACCAATCTGATTCCACACTCCAAGACTGCTTCCATCACGTGGACTGGGATATGTTTCGTATTGCGTCAGACAACAACATTGACGAATAAGCTGATTCGGTGTGCAAGTTCATTAGAACGTGCGTTGAAGATGTCGTTCCCATATCAACGATTAAAACATACCCAAACCAGAAACCGTGGATTGATGGCAGCATTCGCGTGAAACTGAAAGCGCAAACCACTGCTTTTAATCAGGGCAAGGTGACCGGAAACATGACCGAATACAAACAGTGTACCTATTCCCTCCGCAAGGCAATCAAACAAGCTAAGTGTCAGTATAGAGACAAAGTAAAATCTCAATTCAACGGCTTAGACACAAGAGGTATGTGGCAGGGTCTACAGTCAATCACGGATTACAAAAAGAAAACCAGCCCCGTCACGGACCAGGATGTCTTGCTCCCAGGCAGACTAAATAACTTTTTTACCCGCTTTGAGGACAATACAGTGCCACTGACACGGCCTGCAACCAAAACATGCGGCCTCTCCTTCACTGCAGCCGACGTGAGGAAAACATTTAAACGTGTAAACCCTCGCAAGGCTGCAGGCCCAGACTGCATCACCAGCCGCGCCCTCAGAGCATGCGCAGACCAGCTACGCATATTCAATCAATCCCTATCCCAGTCTGTTGTTCCCACATGCTTCAAGAGGGCCACCATTGTTCCTGTTCCCAAGAAAGCTAAGGTAACTGAGCTAAACGACTACCGCCCCGTAGCACTCACTTCCGTCATCATGAAGTGCTTTGAGAGACTAGTCAAGGACCATATCACCTCCACGCTACCTGACACCCTAGACCCACTCCAATTTGCTTACTGCCCAAATAGGTCCACAGACGATGCAATCTCAACCACACTGCACACTGCCCTAACCCAGCTGGACAAGAGGAATACCTATGTGAGAATGCTGTTCATCGACTACAGCTCGGCATTTAACACCATAGTACCCTCCAAGCTCGTCATCAAGCTCGAGACCCTGGGTCTCGACCCCGCCCTGTGCAACCACCTGGACGGGCCGCCCCCAGGTGGTGAGGGTAGGCAACAACATCTCCACCCCGCTGATCCTCAACACTGGGGCCCCACAAGGGTGCGTTCTGAGCCCTCTCCTGTACTCCCTGTTCACCCACGACTGCGTGGCCACGCACACCTCCAACTCAATCATCAATCATCAAGGACAACACAACAGTGGTAGGCTTGATTACCAACAACGACGAGACGGCCTACAGGGAGGAGGTGAGGGCCCTCGGAGTTTGGTGTCAGGAAAATAACCTCACACTCAACGTCAACAAAACTAAGGAGATGATTGTGGACTTCGGGAAACAGCAGAGGGAACACCCCCCTATCCACATCGATGGAACAGTAGTGGAGAGGGTAGCAAGTTTTAAGTTCCTCGGCATACACATCACAGACAAACTGAATTGGTCCACCCACACAGACAGCATCGTGAAGAAGGCGCAGCAGTGCCTCTTCAACCTCAGGAGGCTGAAGAAATTTGTCTTGTCACCAAAAGCACTCACAAACTTCTACAGATGCACAATCGAGAGCATCCTGGCGGGCTGTATCACCGCCTGGTACGGCAACTACTCCGCCCACAACCGTAAGGCTCTCCAGAGGGTAGTGAGGTCTGCACAACGCATCACCGGGGGCAAACTACCTGCCCTCCAGGACACCTACACCACCCAATGTTACAGGAAGGCCATAAAGATCATCAAGGACAACAACCACCCGAGCCACTGCCTGTTCACCCCGCTATCATCCAGAAGGCGAGGTCAGTACAGGTGCATCAAAGCTGGGACCAAGAGACTGAAAAACAGCTTCTATCTCAAGGCCATCAGACTGTTAAACAGCCACCACTAACATTGAGTGGCTGCTGCCAACACACTGACTCAACTCCAGCCACTTTAATAATGGGAATTGATGGGAAATGACGTAAAATATATCACTAGCCACTTTAAACAATGCTACCTAATATAATGTTTACACACCCTACATTATTCATCTCATATGTATACGTATATACTGTACTCTATATCATCTACTGCATCTTTATGTAATACATGTATCACTAGCCACTTGAACTATGCCACTTTGTTTACATACTCATCTCATATGTATATACTGTACTCGATACCATCTAGTGTATCTTGCCTATGCCGCTCTGTACCATCACTCATTCATATACAGTGCCTTGCGAAAGTATTCGGCCCCCTTGAACTTTGCGACCTTTTGCCACATTTCAGGCTTCAAACATAAAGATATAAAACTGTATTTTTTTGTGAAGAATCAACAACAAGTGGGACACAATCATGAAGTGGAACAACATTTATTGGATATTTCAAACTTTTTTAACAAATCAAAAACTGAAAAATTGGGCGTGCAAAATTATTCAGCCCCTTTACTTTCAGTGCAGCAAACTCTCTCCAGAAGTTCAGTGAGGATCTCTGAATGATCCAATGTTGACCTAAATGACTAATGATGATAAATGCAATCCACCTGTGTGTAATCAAGTCTCCGTTTAAATGCACCTGCACTGTGATAGTCTCAGAGGTCCGTTAAAAGCGCAGAGAGCATCATGAAGAACAAGGAACACACCAGGCAGGTCCGTGATACGGTTTCGAAGAAGTTTAAATCCGGATTTTGATACAAAAAGATTTCCCAAGCTTTAAACATCCCAAGGAGCACTGTACAAGCGATAATATTGAAATGGAAGGAGTATCAGACCACTGCAAATCTACCAAGACCTGGCCGTCCCTCTAAACTTTCAGCTCATACAAGGAGAAGACTGATCAGAGATGCAGCCAAGAGGCCCATGATCACTCTGGATGAACTGCAGAGATCTACAGCTGAGGTGGGAGACTCTGTCCATAGGACAACAATCAGTCGTATATTGCACAAATCTGGCCTTTATGGAAGAGTGGCAAGAAGAAAGCCATTTCTTAAAGATATCCATAAAAAGTGTTGTTTAAAGTTTGCCACAAGCCACCTGGGGGAGACACCAAACATGTGGAAGAAGGTGCTCTGGTCAGATGAAACCAAAATTGAACTTTTTGGCAACAATGCAAAACGTTATGTTTGGCGTAAAAGCAACACAGCTGAACACACCATCCCCACTGTCAAACATGGCCAAATACAGGACCATTCTGGAAGAAAACCTGATGGAGTCTGCAAAAGACCTGAGACTGGGACGGAGATTTGTCTTCCAACAAGACAATGATCCAAAACATAAAGCAAAATCTACAATGGAATGGTTCAAAAATAAACATATCCAGGTGTTAGAATGGCCAAGTCAAAGTCCAGACCTGAATCCAATCGAGAATCTGTGAAAAGAACTGAAAACTGCTGTTCACAAATGCTCTCCATCCAACCTCACTGAGCTCGAGCTGTTTTGCAAGGAGGAATGGGAAAAAATGTCAGTCTCTCAATGTGCAAACCTGATAGAGACATACCCCAAGCGACTTACAGCTGTAATCGCAGCAAAAGGTGGCGCTACAAAGTATTAACTTAAGGGGGCTGAATAATTTTGCACGGCCAATTTTTCAGTTTTTGATTTGTTAAAAAAGTTTGAAATATCCAATAAATGTCGTTCCACTTCATGATTGTGTCCCACTTGTTGTTGATTCTTCACAAAAAAATACAGTTTTATATCTTTATGTTTGAAGCCTGAAATGTGGCAAAAGGTCGCAAAGTTCAAGGGGGCCGAATACTTTCGCAAGGCACTGTATCTTTATGTACATAATCTTTATCCCCTTACACTTGTGTGTATAAGACAGTAGTTTTTGAATTGTTAGTTAGATTACTTGTTGGTTATTACTGCATTGTCGGAACTAGAAGCACAAGCATTTCGCTACACTCGCATTAACATCTGCTAACCATGTGTATGTGACAAATAAAATTTGATTTGAAAAAATTTATAAATAATTTGATCTCCACAGAGGAACTCAGGTTTTTGGTCACCTCCCAGGTTTTTGGCCCTTCTCCCGCAGTTTCTCAGTTTGGCCAGGCAGCCAGCTCTAGGAAGATTATTGGTGTTTTCAAACTTCTTCCATTTAAGAATGATGGAGGCCACTGTGTTCTTGTGGACCTTCAATGCTGCAGATATTTTTTGGGGCCCTTCCCCAGATCTGTGTCTTGACACAATCCTGTCTCGGAGCTCTACGGACAATTCCTTCGACCTCATGGCTTGGTTTTTGCCCTGACATGCACTGTCAACTATGGGACCTTATATAGACAGGTGTGTGCCTTTCCAAATCATGTCCAATCAATTGAATTGACCACAGGTGGACCCCAATCAAGTTGTAGAAACATCTCAAGGATGATCAATGGAAACATGATGTCCCTGAGCTCAGTTTTGAGCCTCATTGCAAAGGGTCTAAATACTTAGTTGCAAGAAAAAGTTGTCATTATTGGGTATTGTTTGTAGATTGATTGGGAAAATATTTAATTTAATACATTTTAGAATAAGACTGTAACGTTGAGAAGGCTAAGGGGTCTGACTACTACTTATTAGACCTTTATTTAAGCGGGTTAACTGTCTTGTTCAGGGGCAGAACGACACATTTTTACCTTGTCATCTCGGGGATTCAATCTTGCAATCTTTTGGTTAATTGTCCAATGCTCTAACCACCTGATGCCCCTATCTGAATGCACTATATATTATGGTATTACAGTACTGTATTGGCCAATGCAATTTTACTAAAACAGTGGGAATCCCACCCCAGCAAATTCATTGTGGATACAGGTTTACTGTATAGGGGATGCATGTTACATACAGTACATCTTGGATATTGTCAATGTCAGATTTAACTGAGTTAAGTCATAATATTACAGTACATGTACTTTATGTTTCTAATTTACAGACATACACTTGCATTATGTTCTCCATCTTATTAGTCCACAAACCCGTTTAAAATCTATAGGTTTACCAAATGGTTGAGTGGTTATCAGTTAGGAGAAGTTAGATGAATTAATAGTCAAATGTGAAGTATCAAATCAAAGTTTATTGGTCACGTACACAGATTTGCAGATGTTATCGCAGGTGCGGCGAAATACTTGTGTTTCTAGCTCCAACACTGCAGTAATACCTAGCAATACACAACACTGCAGTAATACCTAGCAATGCAAAACAATGCAGTAATACCTAGCAATACACAACAATGCAGTAATACCTAGCAATGCAAAACAATGCAGTAATACCTAGCAATACACAACACTGCAGTAATACCTAGCAATGCAAAACAATGCAGTAATACCTAGCAATACACAACAATGCAGTAATACCTAGCAATGCAAAACAATGCAGGCGTAATACAAAAAGGAAGACATTTAAGAAATGTCAGAACAAACAAAAGTCATATAAAAAATAATGTGAGAATTGCATTGTGAAAGGCAAATTACTTTATATGAATATGTATTGCAATGTGAAACGTGTATTTCTAGATGAGTTTGTTTGGTGAAAAAGTGACTGATGTCTTGCACTTAGTCAGTTGAAAATGTGCTTAGTTTTGTAACAACTGCCTTTTTGATGATCTATGATTAGCTTTGTATTGAGAGTTGTGAAAATGTATCACACACTTGTGAAAAATTTACCAAAGGATTGAAACACTTTTATATACCCCCCCCCCCCCCCCCCTGCTGAACTGCAACCTTATCCAAATGATTTGTTCTTTTTTATTTCAATACCTTAATAGCCCTGACCCACAATCCGTGGGAAGTTTTTAAGGCATGAAATTATGCATGTCCTTCAAAAGAACTCCCATATTTTTTTCACCTAAATGCACAATGTCCCTCACCCTTGTTCCCCTTTGTTACCCAAAAAAAGATGCATAAATGTTTTGTGTTGAGTGGAAAGGAATGAGACCAGGCAGACATTTGTAAACAGTATCACATGCTGCAATGACTATTACCTCTGGATGTTTTCAATCTAAGCCAACTCTCCTGATTGTGCTATTTCCCTGTATATGGTGATGTCCATTGCTTTTTCTTGAATCCTTATACTGTGTTTAAATGTTCTCCACAAAATGTATTAAATACTTACATTTTCTAAATTAGTCTCCCTTGGTGCGTCAGAACTATTTCTGTGTCATCCCTATTGTTGATTATCTGACTCGACACATCTATGTCTTTTTAATTACTCTTCACCGGTCAGAGAGACTAGAACAAGGCTAATTGAATAGATCAGCCTAGAATACATTGTGTGTGTGTGTATATATATATATATATATACATATATGTATATGTATACAGTGCCTTGCGAAAGTATTCGGCCCCCTTGAACTTTGCGACCTTTTGCCACATTTCAGGCTTCAAACATAAAGATATAAAACTGTATTTTTTTGTGAAGAATCAACAACAAGTGGGACACAATCATGAAGTGGAACGACATTTATTGGATATTTCAAACTTTTTTAACAAATCAAAAACTGAAAAATTGGGCGTGCAAAATTATTCAGCCCCCTTAAGTTAATACTTAGTAGCGCCACCTTTTGCTGCGATTACAGCTGTAAGTCGCTTGGGGTATGTCTATCAGTTTTGCACATCGAGAGACTGAACATTTTTCCCATTCCTCCTTGCAAAACAGCTCGAGCTCAGTGAGGTTGGATGGAGAGCATTTGTGAACAGCAGTTTTCAGTTCTTTCCACAGATTCTCGATTGGATTCAGGTCTGGACTTTGACTTGGCCATTCTAACACCTGGATATGTTTATTTTTGAACCATTCCATTGTAGATTTTGCTTTATGTTTTGGATCATTGTCTTGTTGGAAGACAAATCTCTGTCCCAGTCTCAGGTCTTTTGCAGACTCCATCAGGTTTTCTTCCAGAATGGTCCTGTATTTGGCTCCATCCATCTTCCCATCAATTTTAACCATCTTCCCTGTCCCTGCTGAAGAAAAGCAGGCCCAAACCATGATGCTGCCACCACCATGTTTGACAGTGGGGATGGTGTGTTCAGCTGTGTTGCTTTTACGCCAAACATAACGTTTTGCATTGTTGCCAAAAAGTTCAATTTTGGTTTCATCTGACCAGAGCACCTTCTTCCACATTTGGTGTGTCTCCCAGGTGGCTTGTGGCAAACTTTAAACGACACTTTTTATGGATATCTTTAAGAAATGGCTTTCTTCTTGCCACTCTTCCATAAAGGCCAGATTTGTGTGCAATATACGACTGATTGTTGTCCTATGGACAGAGTCTCCCACCTCAACTGTAGATCTCTCCAGTTCATCCAGAGTGATCATGGGCCTCTTGGCTGCATCTCTGATCAGTCTTCTCCTTGTATGAGCTGAAAGTTTAGAGGGACGGCCAGGTCTTGGTAGATTTGCAGTGGTCTGATACTCCTTCCATTTCAATATTATCGCTTGCACAGTGCTCCTTGGGATGTTTAAAGCTTGGGAAATCTTTTTGTATCCAAATCCGGCTTTAAACTTCTTCACAACAGTATCTCGGACCTGCCTGGTGTGTTCCTTGTTCTTCATGATGCTCTCTGCGCTTTTAACGGATCTCTGAGACTATCACAGTGCAGGTGCATTTATACAGAGACTTGATTACACACAGGTGGATTGTATTTATCATCATTAGTCATTTAGGTCAACATTGGATCATTCAGAGATCCTCACTGAACTTCTGGAGAGAGTTTGCTGCACTGAAAGTAAAGGGGCTGAATAATTTTGCACGCCCAATTTTTCAGTTTTTGATTTGTTAAAAAAGTTTGAAATATCCAATAAATGTTGTTCCACTTCATGATTGTGTCCCACTTGTTGTTGATTCTTCACAAAAAAATACAGTTTTATATCTTTATGTTTGAAGCCTGAAATGTGGCAAAAGGTCGCAAAGTTCAAGGGGGCCGAATATTTTCGCAAGGCACTGTATATATATATATATATATATATATATATATATATATATATATATATGGGTGTATATGTATATGTGTGTATGTATATATGTATATATGTATATATGTATATGTGTATATGTGTATATGTATACATGTATATATATACATATATATACATATATATACATATATACGTATATATACATATATACGTATATACATATGTATATACATATATACATATACATATATACATATACACATATATACATATATACATACACACATACATATATATATACATATATACATATATACATATATACATATATACATACATACATATATACATATATACATATATATACATATATACATACATACATATATACACACATATGTATATATGTATGTATATATATACTGCTCAAAAAAATAAAGTGAACACTTAAACAACACAATGTAACTCCAAGTCAATCTCACTTCTGTGAAATCAAACTGTCCACTAAGGAAGCAACACTGATTAACAAAAAATTTCACATGCTGTTGTGCAAATGGAATAGACAAAGGGTGGAAATTATAGACAATTAGCAAGGCACCCCCAATAAAGGAGTGGTTCTGCAGGTGGTGACCACAGACCAATTCTCAGTTCCTATGCTTCCTGGCTGATGTTTTGGTCACTTTTGAACGCTGGCGGTGCTTTCACTCTAGTGGTAGCATGAGACGGAGTCTACAACCCACACAAGTGGCTCAGGTAGTGCAGCTCATCCAGGATGGCACATCAATGCGAGCTGTGGCAAGAAGGTTTGCTGTGTCTGTCAGCGTAGTGTCCAGAGCATGGAGGCGCTACCAGGAGACAGGCCAGTACATCAGGAGATGTGGAGGAGGCCGTAGGAAGGCAACAACCCAGCAGCAGGACCGCTACCTCCGCCTTTGTGCAAGGAGGAGCAGGAGGAGCACTGCCAGAGCCGTGCAAAATGACCTCCAGCAGGCCACAAATGTGCATATGTCTATTCAAACGGTCAGAAACAGACTCCATAAGGGTGGTATGAGGGCCCGACGTCCACAGGTGGGGGTTGTGCTTACAGCCCAACACCGTGCAGGACGTTTGGCATTTGCCAGAGAATACCAAGATTGGCAAATTCGCCACTGGCGCCCTGTGCTCTTCACAGATGAAGGCAGGTTCACACTGAGCACATGTGACAGATGTGACAGAGTCTGGAGACGCCGTGGAGAACGTTCTGCTGCCTGCAACATCCTCCAGCATGACCGGTTTGGCGGTGGGTCAGTCATGGTGTGGGGTGACATTTCTTTGGGGGGCCGCACAGCCCTCCATGTGCTCGCCAGAGGTAGCCTGACTGCCATTAGGTACCGAGATGAGATCCTCAGACCCCTTGTGAGACCATATGCTGGTGCGGTTGGCCCTGGGTTCCTCCTAATGCAAGACAATGCTAGACCTCATGTGGCTGGAGTGTGTCAGCAGTTCCTGCAAGAGGAAGACATTGATGCTATGGACTGGCCCGCCCGTTCCCCAGACCTGAATCCAATTGAGCACATCTGGGACATCATGTCTCACTCCATCCACCACAGACTGTCCAGGAGTT
Source organism: Oncorhynchus mykiss (assembly GCF_057628025.1). NCBI lineage: Eukaryota > Metazoa > Chordata > Actinopteri > Salmoniformes > Salmonidae > Oncorhynchus > Oncorhynchus mykiss. The sequence continues at coordinate 47,437,202 of NC_143032.1, forward strand.
AGCGGATGCTTTAGTCCAGGTCTGGGAGGAGATCCCTCAGGAGACCATCCGCCACCTCATCAGTAGCATGCCCAGGCGTTGTAGGGAGGTCATACAGGCACATGGAGGCCACACACACACTACTGAGCCTCATTTTGACTTGTTTTAAGGACATTACATCAAAGTTGGATGAGCCTGTAGTGTGGTTTTCCACTTTAATTTTGAGTGTGACTCCAAATCCAGACCTCCATGGGTTGATAAATTTGATTTCCATTGATAGTTTTTGTGTGATTTTGTTGTCAGCACATCCAACTATGTAAAGAAAAAAGTATTTAATAAGAATATTTCATCCATTCAGATCTAGGATGTGTTATTTTAGTGTTCCCTTTATTTTTTTGAGCAGTCTCTCTCTCACTCTCACTCTCTCTCTCTCTCAATGTCCCAAAGGAAGTGGGAAGTTATTGATGCAGTCACTAAAATAGTTCAATCTCATAATTGGTAGAAGATATTTCTGTTCTGCAATGTTTATACTATGACAAAATGCTTTAAAATGTGAAAAGTACAAATGCTATCAAAAAGCTGCAATGTCTGCACATTTTAGAAAATTAATGGCTTTTCTAGCTTAAACATTTCCAAATAACTTGTGGTCTAAAAAATGTGAAGTATTTCAAATCTTTAGAATGGTCTTGCTGAAACAAGCATATTATCTATGGCTCTAAGCAAAACACGTTTATCCATGAGGCAGCTAACGATTAAGAATTCAACGGTTGAATGGATCAGCCCATAACATCCAAGCATCATCATGCAATTCACAGCAGGCCTTTATGGCACTGGGAAACAAGTAGCTGATGCATTAACAGAGTCCTCATCCGTGTGTGCCCTGTCCAGCCAAGCACTCTAATTATCCCACCATATTGCAGCAATATACTCATTTGGTGATGTACTTGACAATGACATTGACAGCACAGGGCTGTTATGTGAGGAATACAAGAGGAAATGGAGAGCGATGTGGATTAAATAATATCATTGTGTTGAGCCACTGTCATCATTACCCCATAAGAAGGCTGCGTTCCTGCTGTTCTGTTCCTCAGCAGACATGGGTTCAAATACTATTGGAAATATTTCAAATACTTGAGCTCTAGTTTGCTCTACTCTGCCTGGAGTGCCAAATGGGAGGGGTTTGCACAGATGATTATTTTGATTTGATTGTGCCAGGCAAGCTCAGTTTAAGTTTAAATAGTATTTGAACCCAGGTCTGTTCCTTAGCAGGGCCTCTTGGGCCATATACAGCGTTCCTCATTGAGTTCCCTGAATTCCTATCGGATCTTGTAGTCATAGCAGATACTATTCTAATTTTTGGTGACTTTAATATTCACATGGAAAAGTCCACAGACCCACTCCAAAAGGTTTTCGGAGCCATCATCGACTCAGTGGGTTTTGTCCATCATGTCTCTGGACCTACTCACTGTCACAGTCATACTCTGGACCTAGTTTTGTCCCATGGGATAAATGTTGTGGATCTTAATGTTTTTCCTCATAATCCTGGACTATCGGACCACCATTTTATTACGTTTGCAATTGCAACAAATAATCTGCTCAGACCCCAACCAAGGAACATCAAAAGTCGTGCTATGAATTCACAGACAACACAAAGATTCCTTGATGCCCTTCCAGACTCCCTCTGCCTACCCAAGGATGTCAGATGACAAAAATCAGTTAACCACCTAACTGAGGAACTCAATTTAATCTTGCGCAATACCCTAGATGCAGTTGCACAGCGAAAAAATAAAAACATTTATCATAAGAAACTAGCTCCCTGGTATACAGAAAATACTCGAGCTCTGAAGCAAGCTTCCAGAAAATTGGAACGGAAATGGCGCCACACCAAACTGGAAGTCTTCCGACTAGCTTGGAAAGACAGTACTGTGCAGTATAGAAGAGCCCTCACTGCTGCTCGATCATCCTATTTTTCCAACTTAATTGAGGAAAATAAGAACAATCCTAAATTTATTTTTGATACTGTCGCAAAGCTAACTAAAAAGCAGCATTCCCCAAGTGAGGATGGCTTTCACTTCAGCAGTAATAAATTCATGAACTTCTTTGAGGAAAAGATCATGATTATTAGAAAGCAAATTACGGACTCCTCTTTAAATCTGTGTATTCCTTTAAAGCTCAGATGTCCTGAGTCTGCACAACTCTGTCAGGACCTAGGATCAAGAGAGACACTCAAGTGTTTTAGTACTATATCTCTTGACACAATGATGAAAATAATCATGGCCTCTAAACCTTCAAGCTGCATACTGGACCCTATTCCAACTAAACTACTGAAAGAGCTGCTTCCTGTGCTTGGCCCTCCTATGTTGAACATAATAAATGGCTCTCTATCCACCGGATGTGTACCAAACTCACTAAAAGTGGCAGTAATAAAGCCTCTCTTGAAAAAGCCAAACCTTGACCCAGAAAATCTAAAAAACTATCGGCCTATTTCAAATCTTCCATTCCTCTCAAAAATGTTAGAAAGGCTGTTGCGCAGCAACTCACTGCCTTCCTGAAGACAAACAATGTATACGAAATGCTTCAGTCTGGTTTTAGACCCCATCATAGCACTGAGACTGCACTTGTGAAGGTGGTAAATTATCTTTTAATGGCATCAGACCGAGGCTCTGCATCTGTTCTCATGGTCCTAGACCTTAGTGCTGCTTTTGATACCATCGATCACCACATTCTTTTGGAGAGATTGGAAACCCAAATGGGGCTACACGGACAAGTTCTGGCCTGATTTAGATCTTATCTGTCAGAAAAATATCAGTTTGTCTCTGTGAATGGTTGTCCTCTGACAAATCAACTGTAAATGTCGGTGTTCCTCAGGGTTCCGTTTTAGGACCACTATTGTTTTCACTATATATTTTATCTCTTGGGGATGTCATTCGAAAACATAATGTTAACTTTCACTGCTATGCAGATGACACACAGCTGTACATTTCAATGAAACATGGTGAAGAACCAAAATTGCCCTATCTAGAAGCCTGTGTTTCAGACATAAGGAAGTGGATGGCTGCAAACTTTCTACTTTTAAACTCAGACAAAACAGAGATGCTTGTTCTAGGTTCCAAGAAACAAAGAGATCTTCTGTTGAATCTGACAATTAAAATTAATGGTTGTAAAGTTGTCTCAAATAAAACTGTGAAGGACCTCGGCGTTACTCTGGACCCTGATCTCTTTTTTGACGAACATATCAAGACTGTTTCAAGGACAGCTTTTTTCCATCTACGTAACATTGTAAAAATCAGAAACTTTCTGTCCAAAAATTATGCAGAAAAATTAATCCATGCTTTTGTTACTTTTAGGTTAGACAACTGCAATGCTCTACTTTCCGGCTACCCTGATAAAGCAACTTCAGTTAGTGCTAAATGCTAGAATCCTGACTAGAACCCCCAAATTTGATCATATTACTCCAGTGCTAGCCTCCCTACACTGGCTTCCTGTCAAGGCAAGGGCTGATTTTAAGGTTTTACTGCTAACCTACAAAACATTAGATGGGCTTGCTCCTATCTATCTCTCTGATTTGGTCCTCCCGTACATACCTACACGTACGCTACGGTCACAAGATGCAGGCCTCCTAATTGTCCCTAGAATTTCTAAGCAAACAGCTGGAGGCAGGGCTTTCTCCTATAGAGCTCCATTTTTATGGAATGGTCTGCCTGTGAGAGACGCAAACTCGGTCTCAACCTTTAAGTCTTTACTGAAGACTCATCTCTTCAGTAGGTCATGTGATTGAGTGTAGTCTGGCCCAGGAGTGTGAAGGTGAACGGAAAGGCTCTGGAGCAATGAACTGCCCTTGCGTTCTCTGCCTGGCCGGTTCCCCTCTTTCCACTGGGATTCCCTGCCTCTAACCCTATTACAGGGGCTGAGTCACTGGCTTACTGGTGCTCTTTCATGCCGTCCCTAGGAGGGGTGCGTCACTTGAGTGGGTTGAGTCACTGATGTGATCTTCCTGTCTGAGTTGGCGCCCCCCCCCCCGCCTTGGGTTGTGCCGTGGTGGAGATTTTTGTGGGCTATACTCGGCCTTGTCTCAGGATGGTAAGTTGGTGGTTGAAGATATCCCTCTAGTGGTGTGGGGGCTGTGCTTTGGTAAAGTGGGTGGGATTATATCCTTCCTGTTTGGCCCTGTCCGGGGATATCATCGGCCACAGTGTCTCCTGACCCTTCCTGTCTAAGCCTCCAGTATTTATGCTGCAGTAGTTTGTGTCGGGGGGCTAGGGTCAGTTTGTTATATCTGGAGTACTTCTCCTGTCTTATCTGGTGTCCTGTGTGAATTTAAGTATGCTCTCTCTAATTCTCTCTTTCTTTTTCTCTCGCGGAGGACCTGAGCCCTAGGACCATGCGTCAGGACTACCTAGCATGATGACTCCTTGCTGTCCCCAGTCCACCTGGCTTTGCTGCTGTTCCAGTTTCAACTGTTCTGCCTGCGGCTATGGAACCCTAAACTGTTCATATTTACTCTTGAGGTTCTGTCCTGTTGCATCCTCTACAACTACTGTGATTATTATTATTTGACCCTGCTGGTCATCTATGAACGTTTGAACATCTTGGCCATGTTCTGTTATAATCTCCACCCGGCACAGCCAGGAGAGGACTGGCCACCCCTCATAGACTCTTCCTCAGCTTTGGCCTTTCTAGGGAGTTTTTCCTAGCCATCGTGCTTCTACACCTACATTGCTTGCTGTTTGGGGTTTTAGGCTGGGTTTCTGTACAGCACTTTGAGATATTAGCTGATGTACGAAGGGCTATATAAATAAATTTGATTTGATAGAGGACTGACGGTCTTCCAAATATTGAAAGTGTGTAAATAGTTACCCATGTTATTTTGTAAATGTATATATCTTTTTCTTCATTTTTTTTCCATATTTTTTTCTCAAGTTTTGGGGGGTAGTTATTTGTTTCAAAATGTATACCTTCACCAATTTGGCCACTTGGGTACATTTGGGCTAATTGTGTGGGACACCTGGGTGACTTCATGATAAATGTCATGTTGCACACTCATTTTGGAAGTTATCATTCTGAAACTTTGCACAAGTACTGTTGCCCTCTTATATTTTTCACTGAAAATTTTTGTTTTATCTTGTTCATTTTAAAGTTGATGATACAACAATAAAAAACGTATGTTTTTTTTCATTGTATTATCTAAACCAGATCTATTGTGTTATATTCCCCTACATTCAATTCACATTTACACAAACTTCAAAGGATTGGAAAACGGCTGGAGCATTCTTTAACCCATACGGCATGACGAGGTACTCATAGTGGCCCGATGTGGTACTAAATGCGGTTTTCCACTCGTCTCCCTTCCGAATACGCACCAGACTATACGTGTTCCTGAGATCCAGTTTTGTGAAGAACTGCGCTCCGTGAAATGATTCCACCGCTGTAGCGATGAGAGGTAGTAGGTAACTATACCCCACTGTGATGGCGTTTAGACCTCTATAATCAATACACAATACAATCCCTTCCCGGTCGATAAGTTGGTAATTTAGTCGCTTTTTCCCTTTACTGAAAGCGATTGCCAAATCGGCATACTCGGGGGGAATGCACACCGTGGAACCCTGGTCTGGACTTTACACCAACGTGGCACCAATGGAAACTCCCAAACACCTTCCAGAACACTCCTCTGACCACCCCTGGAGAACCCCCTGTCTCCACGAAATTTTAGGATTTCGCCAGCCAGGAAATCCCTAGCACCACTGGAAACGCAGGCGAATCAATAATATAAAGACTGATACGCTCCCTATGATTCCCCTGCGTCACCATGTCCAGTGGAACCGTGGTCTCCCTGACCATCCCTGACCCTAATGGCCGGCTATCTAGGGAGTGCATGGGAAAGGGAGAATCTATCGGCACCAGCGGAACCCCTAACTTAAGGGCGAGTCCGCGATCCATAAAGTTCCCAGCTGCTGAATCGACTAGCGCCCTATGCTGGGAAGAGGGAAAAAAGTTAAGGAAAAAAGTTAAGACAAACATGTGCCAACAGGGGGTTCTGGGTGAGTTTGATGCTGACTCACCTGGGGTGATTGAGAAGCGTTGCGCCTGCCATCTCTGCTCCCAGACGGAACCCCCCAGCACCGATCGGCCGTGTGTCCTCTCTGACCACAGCTGGTGCAGGGGAGGCCTCCTCCTCCGGTCCCCCTCGGCACGGCCCCTCCCAACTCCATCGGAATGGGAGCGGAGGGGCTGGGGTGTGGAACACACAGGACCCTCTCCGAACGCCCGCGGGCAGCCAGTAGATTGTCCAATCGGATGGACATATCGATTAGCTCATCCAGGGAAAGAGCGGAGGCCCGACACGCTAGCTCCCTGCGGACATCCTCCCGGATACTACACCTGTAGTGGTCAATAAGGGCCCTGTTGTTCCACCCAGATCCTGCTGCCAAGGTCCGGAACTCCAGCGCGTAATCCTGGGCGCTCCTCTTCTCCTGCCTGAGATGAAATAGTCGTTCTCCCGCCGCTCTGCCCTCTGGAGGGTGATCAAACACGGCACGGAAGCAGTGAGAAAACTCTGGGTAGTGCTCCTTCGCTGAGTCCGGGCCATTCCAGACTGCGTTCGCCCACTCCAGAGCATGACCCGTGAGGCAGGAGATGAGGACACTCACCCTCTCCGCTCCCGAGGGAGTGGGTCTGACGGTGGCCAGGTATAGCTCCAGTTGTAGTAAAACCCCTGGCACCCCGCCGCCGCTCCATCATAAGCCCTCGGGAGCATCAGACGGAGAGTGCTGGAGTCGGGAAGTCCGGAGCCGGGGGTGCCGAAAGTGGAGAGAGGAGACCACTCCTCTCCCATTGGTCCATTCTCTCCATCATTTGATCCATCGCCGATCCGATCCGATGGAGGACGGTGGTGTGGTGGAGAACCCGTTCCTCCATCGATGGGAGAGGGTTGGCCGCTGCTCCTGCTGACTCCATTCAAAAGGGTGCGGGATTCTGTAACGCTCCGGGTGTCGTGGGTGTGGAGTCAGACGCAGGAAACAGAGAGTGCAATACTGTGCTCTTTTAATGCACTCACGCAACACTGGGTGCTCAAAATCAAATACCCCAAACACGGTGGACGAAAACAGTACAGCAGAAAATACACGACCAGGAACAAACACTTTCCTCTACTACCTACACGAAGGTCAAAATGATTAATCCCGCGCAAAGTAACAGGCGGACCGGACCGGCTGTCTAATAAAGCCCAACTAATGACTCACTAACAGGTGCTAACAATAAACATACAAGGAGGGGGAGGAAAGACAATCAGTGGCAGCTAATAGGCCAGCGACTACTATCGCCGAGCCGGAAGGGGAGCCACCCTCGGTCGGACTCGTGACAACAATGCTAATTTCACCATTCTCCTATTTCTTTCAAATGCAGTGGTAAATGTGAAAGTAAAAGCTTCCAAATTTCTACAAACAGTACCCCTGTCCATAATTGGTATGAATCCTGTAGAGCAGCTCTGTCCACTCAGTAGTGCTACATTTCGGCCTCAGTTGAGCTCCCTTAATAAATGCATAGATGTTCCTTTGTAAATCATAATTTTCGCCATTTGTTTACCATGCGTCCTTGAAAAAATTGGGGTATGTCTCTATCAGTTTTGCACATCGAGAGACTGACATTTTTTCCCATTCCTCCTTGCAAAACAGCTCGAGCTCAGTGAGGTTGGATGGAGAGCATTTGTGAACAGCAGTTTTCAGTTCTTTCCACAGATTCTCGATTGGATTCAGGTCTGGACTTTGACTTGGCCATTCTAACACCTGGATATGTTTATTTTTGAACCATTCCATTGTAGATTTTGCTTTATGTTTTGGATCATTGTCTTGTTGGAAGACAAATCTCCGTCCCAGTCTCAGGTCTTTTGCAGACTCCATCAGGGTTTCTTCCAGAATGGTCCTGTATTTGGCTCCATCCATCTTCCCAACAATTTTAACCATCTTCCCTGTCGCTGCTGAAGAAAAGCAGGCCCAAACCATGATGCTGCCACCACCATGTTTGACAGTGGGGATGGTGTGTTCAGGGTGATGAGCTGTGTTGCTTTTACGCCAAACATAACGTTTTGCATTGTTGCCAAAAAGTTCAATTTTGGTTTCATCTGACCAGAGCACCTTCTTCCACGTTTGGTGTGTCTCCCAGGTGGCTTGTGGCAAACTTTAAACTACACTTTTTATGGATATCTTTAAGAAATGGCTTTCTTCTTGCCACTCTTCCATAAAGGCCAGATTTGTGCAATATACGACTGATTGTTGTCCTATGGACAGAGTCTCCCACCTCAGCTGTAGATCTCTGCAGTTCATCCAGAGTGATCATGGGCCTCTTGGCTGCATCTCTGATCAGTCTTCTCCTTGTATGAGCTGAAAGTTTAGAGGGACGGCCAGGTCTTGGTAGATTTGCAGTGGTCTGATACTCCTTCCATTTCAATATTATCGCTTGCACAGTGCTCCTTGGGATGTTTAAAGCTTGGGAAATCTTTTTGTATCCAAATCCGGCTTTAAACTTCTTCACAACAGTATCTCGGACCTGCCTGGTGTGTTCCTTGTTCTTCATGATGCTCTCTGCGCTTTTAACGGACCTCTGAGACTATCACAGTGCAGGTGCATTTATACGGAGACTTGATTACACACAGGTGGATTGTATTTATCATCATTAGTCATTTAGGTCAACATTGGATCATTCAGAGATCCTCACTGAACTTCTGGAGAGAGTTTGCTGCACTGAAAGTAAAGGGGCTAAATAATTTTGCACGCCCAATTTTTCAGTTTTGGATTTGTTAAAAAAGTTTGAAATATCAAATAAATGTCGTTCCACTTCATGATTGTGTCCCACTTGTTGTTGATTCTTCACAAAAAAATACAGTTTTAAATCTTTATGTTTGAAGCCTGAAATGTGGCAAGAGGTTGCAAAGTTCAAGGGGGCCGAATACTTTCGCAAGGCACTGTATATAAATATTTCTTTTCTTTCCTGGATCAGCTGATGATGATCGACAATATCACTAGCCTGAAGCTAGACACCAATGCGAGTGCAATCCATCCAACAAGTAGGCTATAAGTAGTTGAGGTTAGATTTTGCAATGGCATAGGCCTACATTATTTTGGATTTGTGTGCCCATGAGAACTGTTTTCACAGTTACATGTACAGTGCGTTTTTTCTGAGATCTCAAAGATCCAGGATTCCTACAGAGTTTAAGGTCAATGTTCTAATACACTTGTTAAATGCGTAATAATGACAAATAATAGCCATAAATGTCATTCATGTAAGGAAAGAAACGTTGTGTTTTATGACACATGATCTGTGAAGACTCCAAGCTAATGTTACTGTTTACAATGCCTTTATCACTACATTTTCTCTGTTTCTAAATGGTGATTGTGTGATGACAGAATATAATTGCTAACGTTGTGATGTCTTAATGGCGCTTTCAAGACAATTGGGAAATTAGGGGTAAAAACGTAGTCAAATCATGACGCCAGTGATCTTCAGGTCAGAATGTCGTGGTTCTAGAAAGATGCCTGATTTTCCAAGTTGGATGACAATTCAAACTATTTTTCCAGTCAGAGCTCGTTATTTTCTGAGTTCCAGTTGTCTTGAATGCACTGAAGTCAGAACTCTGAGATTTATGAGTTCCTAGTTATTTTGAACACGGCATAAGCAGCTTTATCTGAAGCCTGCTTATGTTTATGTGTGTAAAATTGCCTCCAGTGGTGTATGCACGCAAGTAAACACAGTTTACCCACCTTTTTCAGACAAACGCACTGAAAGTATAGGGAGCAATTTTTTTTTAGCACCACCACCGGCAATAAGAGTTTAGACAATTTTTTTTTTACCACACTAGAATACAGCACTGGCTACTGTTGGGCCTATTTGAAGTTAATGGTAATACACATTGTAGCCTAGTCTAGTAAATTGACTGTGTATTAGGATGACCATGCCATTTTTCTGGGACAGTTTGTTTCAGCCCCAATTCCATGTCTCGACATTTCAGGCTACAGAAAAAAGTCAATTTGTCAGCAAGACGCATGAATTAATGTAGCCCTAATCTATGACAATTTCAGAATGTCATTAGGCACACTTTTTGGTGTTTTGTAACAGTTGTCTATTACCATTCATCAAATGGCGCAAGTGCACATGCAACCTCCACAAATGTATGAAAAGTTGACATGTTTTGGTAATGTGCTCATTGTTGTGATCATTTGATGAGTTCTTCTGTACAACACATTTTTACTGACAGTAACAGCAACAATACTCACACACCTGTCATGTAAATAATGGGCCTCTATCACAAACGTGGTGTTCTGTGCTAGATGACAGGCAGGATGTGTGAAAATTATGGCACAGGGACTTTCCTATTTGGCGGAAGTGACTGTAGTTGAGGCAATTGAACCTGCCTCACAAATTCAGAGAAATAAACTGCAATAAATGTTTGTGTGTATGTGTGAGAGAGAAAGGGAGAGACAACAGCATTGCGAAAACTGGATCCTGGAAGTGTTTTACCCTTCATTTGAACACCATGCGTACTCACTTTAAAGTACATTTTTGCTTGGTTTTAACATGTTTCACATGATCCGAGCTCAGAGAGTGAAACAAGCATACTGACATCAGACAATGTATGTATAGTATTACTGCACTTTGTATATATGCTTGCATAGTACAAGTGGAATGATATGGCAGGCCTCTATGAAGTTGAGAAATGGAAAACTGTTTTTATGGCACACATAGGTAGATAGCTTTGGTGAAAGACCTGCTTTAACAACACAAAGGATATCCTTTTATAAAACCATTTGAAATGTAGGCTACAGTTACCTTTTCAGTCTCAGTGTAACACTGCAGCCTCAATAAGTGGAATTTCCTGTAAAAAACAACAACAATGACATGGGATGAATTTAATCAAAAATGAAACCGCTCTTAAAGAATTCCCCATTTCCCTGTATGTTTACATAAATGTGTGAATATCATTTCCCCTTTTCATTATTTGACTAATTTGCATAACACAGACACCAAGGTGATGTGTGAATGAGCATAAAGTGGGAAGGGCACTGCTCTAACATTGGGAGGCAAGATTCAATGTATTCCTACGGTAGGTACACAATCAAATAGAGGCTCTATAATAGTGGTGCTTCTAGTGTTATCCAAAGCATTCCCCTATACTCATTACTTCTGGCATTCGAGCACTTGTGTTCCTACGCAAAATACATGTAAATATTTTAGCTGGATAGAATAAATGATCCAGATAACACTGATTGAGTTACAGTTCATTCGTAAAGTATTCAGACCCATTCACTTTTCCCACAGTTTGTTACGTTACAGCCTTATTCTAAAATTTATGAAATAGTTTTTTCCCCTCATCAATCCACACACAATACCCTGTAATGACAAAGCAAGTCCGGGCTCTGGCTGGGCCACTCAAGGACATTCATAAACTTGTCCCGAAGCCACCCTTGCATTGTCTTGGCTGTGTGCTTAGGGTCGTTGTCCTGTTGGAAGGTGAACCTTCGCCCCAGTCTGAGGTCCTGAGCACTCTGAAGCAAGTTTTCATCAAGGATCTCTCTGTACTTTGCTCCGGTCATCTTTCTCTCGTTCCTGACTAGTCTCCCAGTCCCTGCTGCTGAAAAATAGGGATGGTGCCAGGTTTCCTCCAGATGTGACGCTTGGCATTCAGGCCAAAGAGTTCAATCTTGGTTTCATCAGACCAGAGTATTTTGTTTCTCATGGTCAGAGTCCTTTAGGTGCCTTTTGGCAAACTCAAAGCAGGCTGTTGTGCCTTTTACTGAGAAGTTGCTTCCGTCTGACCAATCTACCATAAAGGCCTGCCTGACTGGTGGAGTGCTGCAGAGATGTTGTCCTTCTGGAAGGTTCTCCCATCTCCACTGAGGAACTCTGGAGCTCTGTCAGAGTGACCATCTGGTTCTTGGTCACCTCCATGACCAAGGCCCCCCCCCAGATTGCTGAGTTTGGCTGGGCGGCCAGCTCTAGGAAGAGTCTTGGTGTTTCCAAAATTCTTCAATTTAAGACTAATGGAGGCCACTGTGTTTTTGGGGACCTTCAATGCAGCAGAAATGTTTTGGTACCCTTCCCCAGATCTGCCTTCGACTCAAGGCATGGTTTTTGCTTTGACATGCACTGTCAACTGTGGGACCTTAAATAGACAGCCTTTCCAAATATTGTCCAATCAATTGAATTTACCACAGGTGGACTCTAATCAAGTTGTAGAAACATCTCAAGGATGATCAATGGAAACAGGATCCACCAGAGCTCAATTTCGAGTCTTATAGCAAAGGTTCTGAATACTTCTGTAAATACGTTATTTCTGTTTTTTATTTGTAATACATTTGCAAACATTTATAAAAAAATGTTTTTGCTTTGTTATGATGTGGTATTGTGTGTAGATTGATGAGGAAAATGTATTATTTAATCAATTTTAGAAAAAGGCTGTAAAGTAACAAAATGTAGAAAAAGTCAAGGGGTCTGAATATTTTCCGAATGCACTGTATTGCATACTATTTAGCTCCCCAAAACAGGAGACATGATCAGAGCCTGTATTTGGATTTTAGCAGAAAGGTCATACAATTGAACTCACCAGAGAATTGCAGTAACCTGAACTTTTTCATTGCTCTGGTGAGGTTATATAAGGTTTAAGAAAGAAATCGAATGTGAAAAGATGCTAGAATGTCTGTAGAGTTGACAACATGCCACGTGTTGATATTTGTCCAACGTGAATTAGTCCATTGCTGAGGCCCTGAGACCATAGAAAGAGAACGGCTAGAACGGACATTCCCATTCAAGTCAATATTGTATTTGTATGGCTGAGACGTGTCTCACCAATACATCATTCTAGTGATAAGTGATATGTTATGTAAGCAGGTAACATATAACCAATACTTAATTATTGTGATAAGTGATATGCTATGTCAGTAGGTAACATATAACTAATACATCAGCATACGTGACAACTAGATTGGTAAAAAAAGCAGTATTTCAACTTATTCTAATGAGACCATGTTGGTCAGCATGTGGTTCTATAAGGGCACAAGGCGAGACCCAGATTCAGACACGGGAGGCAAATGGTTTGAGTCTTGATATTTATTGAACAATCCAAAAGGGGTAGGCAAGATAATGGTCGTGGACAGGCAAAAGGTCAAAATCAGTTCAGAGTCCAGGAGGTACAGAGTGGCAGGCAGGCTCAAGGTCAGGGCAGGCAGAATGTTCAGGTAGGTGGGTATGGAGTCCAGAAAACAGGCAAGAGTCAAAAACCGGGAGGACTAGCAAACGAGAATAGAAGCAGGAGTACAGGAAAACCGCTGGTTGACTTGAGAAACATACAAGACGAACTGGCACAGAGAGACAGGAAACAGGGATATATACACCAGGGATAATAAGCGACACCTGGATGGGGTGGAGACAATCACAAGACAGGGGAAACAGATCAGGGTGTGACAGGTTCAGCATCAGAATGGGGTTCAGCATCAGAATGGGGTTCAACATCAGCTCCTCCAAACATTCTAGGCAGAAGAGACACCCCATAACCGTCTGACTTGTTTAATTAGGATTTTGGTTTGTTGTGCTAAAATAATAGGCCTTGAATATATTCATATCAATATCAGTTGGAAAAGTCTATTTTCAGGAGAGATGACTCCTATGTCTTGATTAAATTGGGTTAATTGGCCACAGCGAATACTCTGAGCATCAGAGTGGAATGGAAACTAAGCTTGTTAAACAGTAACTCAAATGTTTTACTTTATATTTACGTTCATCTTCCCTTGTATGCTCACAAAGCAAAGGCTTGACTGTCTCTGACTGTTACTTACACAGTGGGTTCATTATTGGTTGTCAGTTTTAAGAAGCTACTGTTGTATTGAATGATTCATTGTTATTATGAGGATTAAAGAGATAAAATGGCTTTGTGTGTTTGTTTCTTTTGAGCGGTAGAGACACAGCAGAGCTTAAAAGTTCCACTTCAAGGTATATCAACTAACAACAATGACAGCCAGAGAACGTTGTCATTTAAACCAGTTTAGCACTGAAGATTGCACCGGTGTGATATGTAGAAATCAAATAAAACACATTTTCCCTCTGAGGAAAATGTAACATGGTGGGACTGAATTAAGGACTGAATTAGTAATTGAAGTACTGAAAGTTGATCTTAATTCTCCTATGTGTTACTGCAGTTATTCAGTGATGCTTCCATCAATGAGGAGATCTTGGAGTTGAAAATGTATTGTGCCAACCAAGGGTGCTCCTGGAGGAGTATTCTCAAGGACTTTGAGGTATTGACACTGTTTTACACATTTGAATGATACAACAAAAAAATGATTTTTATCACCATGTGACCATTGTAATACCTACCCACTGTAATTAGATCAGGGTCAGCCCCCAATTTTTCACTAAAACAAAAGTCCTGTTGAAGAAAACCTTCAGACAATTTAAGAACAAAATATTTTAAAGTGGTACGAAAATAATGAATACATTTTAGAACTAATGAGGACAATTGCCCCTGATGGTTGATATTGACTTTGCGCTGCTATCAAGATGTTTATCCTCCAAGTGGATTGATTCCCTGAAATGTTGTGCTGAGCTTGGGTTAGTTTATTGTGATTTCTGAATTGTCTTGAATCCTCTTTCAGGAGCACCAGGAGCAGTGTGAGTGTGCCCTGATCCCCTGCAACATTGGCTGTGGTCACATGGTGCTGTAAAAGGCCTTGGCCTGTCACCTGGAGAAGGCCTGTCCAAACAACATGTCAGTGTTCCCCACATGCTGCCGCTCTATGTGCCCCTCAGAGCTACAGGTAAGACAGGCCCAAATAATTAACTTCCAGCCGTGCACTCAGTAGCTGTCAAACTAACCATCTCGTCTAAGTTGCAAATCCTGCCACTGACAATCTTGCTGAGATTCTCAAATGTTCAGCCCTGATATGAAGTGTTTTTACTCCTGGAAATAAATAGCCAATGTATGGTTTCCTGTGGTTTTTATACTGCAGGGGCTACAGTCGCTGGGAATTGTACAAAATAAGTTAGAATTGGTCTCTAGTGGAAAACCTTGTTGGGGACGAGGTCAGTGTGACATTGGTTGGGTCCCCACAGCGCAGCTCAAGCAGTAGTGTCTCCAATGTTTACTGCTGCCCCATATTCCCTTTCACCACTGATCTGGGAAGGGCAGTGGGCTGCCGAGAGCTTTGGACCACAGCGAAAGGGAGCAGAAAGCCACAGAACTTTAGACTCGAGAAAGGTTAGGTTAACCATTAGGGGGAAGGGCATCATGATTCGGGAAGAAATGTATCAAATGTATTGTAAGAAGCAATTGCAAAAGCATTCTGTGTGTAGACTACTGACTACACTAAAATAGTAATACTGTACTCCTTAAGTTGTCCAGTCTCTTGACAACAAGGTAGATGAAATTCGAGCAAGGGTTTCCTTCCAGAGAGACATCAGAGATTGTAACATCCTGTTTCACAGAAATATGGCTCACTCGGGATAGGTTATCAGAGTCGGTATAGCCACCTGTTTTTTTCACGCATCGCGCCGACAGAAACAAACATCTTTCTGGTAAGAAGAAGGGCGGGTGTGTATGCCTTACTATTAACGAGTCGTGGTGTGATCATAACAACTTACAGGAACTCAAGTCCTTTTGTTCACCTGACCTAGAATTTCTTACGATCAAATGCCGACCGCATTATCTACCAAGAGAATTCTCTTCGATTATAATCACAGCCGTGTATATCCCCCCCCCCCCCCACCCCCCCAAGCAGACACCTCGAAGGCCCTGAAAGAACTTCATCGGACTCTATGTAAACTGGAAACCACATATCCTGAGGCTGCATTTATTGTAGCTGAGGATTTTAACAAAGCTAATCTGAAAACAAGGCTCCCTAAATTTTATCAGCATATCGAATGCGCGACCAGCGCTGGCAGCATTCTGGATCATTGCTACTCTAACTTCCGCGACGCATACAAAGCCCTCCCCCGCCCTCCTTTCATCAAATCTGACCATGACTCCATTTTGTTGCTCCCAGCCCATAGACAGAAACTAAAACAGGAAATGCCCGTGCTCAGGTCTGTTCAACGCTGGTCCGACCAATCGGATTCCACGCTTCAAGATTGCTTCGATCACGTGGACTGGTTTATGTTCCGGATAGCCTCAGACAACAACATTGATGTATACTCTGATTCGGTGAGCAAGTTTATTAGCAAGTACATAGGTGATGCTGTACCCACGGTGACTATTAAAACCTTCCCGAACCAGAAACCGTGGATTGATGGCAGCATTCGCGCAAAACTGAAAGCGCGAACCACTGCTTTTAATCATGGCAAGGTGACCGAAAACATGACCGAATACAAACAGTGTAGCTATTCCCTTCACAAGGCAATTAAACAAGCTAAGCGTCAGTATAGAGACAAAGTAGAATCGCAATTCAATGGCCCAGACACGAGACGTATGTGGCAGGGTCTACAGACAATCACGGATTATAAAAAGAAAACCAGTCCCATCGCGGACACTGATGTCTTGCTCCCAGTCAAACTAAACAACTTCTTTGCTCGCTTTGAGGACAATACAGTGCACTGACACGGCCCTCTACCAAAACCTGCGGGCTCTCCTTCACCGCAGCCAACATGAGTAAAACATTTAAATGCGTTAACCCTCGCAAGGCTGCCGGCCCAGACAGCATCCCTAGCCGCATCCTCAAAGCATGCACAGACCAGCTGTCTGGTGAGTTTACGGACATATTCAATCAATCCCTATCCCAGTCTGCTATTCCCAAATGCTTCAAGAGGGCCACCATTGTTCCTGTTCCCAAGAACGCTAAGATAACTGAGCTAAACAACTCTCGCCCCCGTAGCACTCACTTTCGTCATCATGAAATGCTTTGAGAGACTAGTCAAGATCATATTACCTCCACCCTACCTGACACCCTAGACCCACTCCAATTTGCTTACTTCCCCAATAGGTCCACAGATGATGCAATCGCCATCACACTTCACACTGCCGTAACACATCTGGACAAGAGGAATACCTATTTGAGAATGCTGTTCATTGATTACAGCTCAGCATTTAACACCATAGTACCCTCCAAACTCGTCATTAAGCTCGAGACCCTGTATCTCGACCCCGCCCTGTGTAATTGGGTCCTGGACTTTCTGACAGGCCTCCCCCAGGTGGTGAAGGTAGGAAACAACATCTCCACCCAACTGATCATCAATACTGGGGCCCCACAAGGGTGCGTTCTCAGCCCTGTCCTGTACTCCCTGTTCACCCATGACTGTGTGGTCATGCACGCCTCCAACTCAATCATCAAGTTTGCAGACGGCACTACAGTGGTAGGCTTGATTACCAACAACGACGAGACGGCCTACAAGGAGGAGGTGAGGGCCCTCGGAGTGTGGTGTCAGGAAAATAACCTCACACTCAACGTCAACAAAACAAAGGAGATGATTGTGGACTTCAGGAAACAGCAGAGGGAGCACCCCCCTATCCACATCGACGGGACAGTAGTAGAGAAGATGGAATGTTTTAAGTTCTTCGGCGTACACATCATAGACAAACTGAAATGGTCCACCCACACAGACAGCGTGGTGATGAAGGTGCAACAGCGCCTCTTCAACCTCATGAGGTTGAAGAAATTTGGCTTGTCACCGAAAACACTCACAAACTTTTACAGATGCACAATCGAGAGGATCCTGTCAGGCTGTATCACTGCCTGGTATGGCAACTGCTCCGCCCACAACCGTAAGGCTCTCCAGAGGGAAGTGTGGTCCGCACAACGCATCACCGGGGGCAAACTACCTGTCCTCCAGGACACCTACACCACCCGATGTCACAGGAAGGCCAAAAAGATCATCAAGGACAACAACCACCCGAGCCACTGCCTGTTCACCCCGCTATCATCCAGAATGCGAGGTCAGTACAGGTGCATCAAAGCTGGGCCCGAGAGTCTGAAAAACAGGTTCTATCTCAAGGCCATCAGACTGTTAAACAGCCATAACTAACATTGAGTGGCTGCTGACTCAAACCTCTAGCCACTTTAATATTTGGAAAATTGAATGTAATAAATGTATCACTAGTCACTGGAAACAATGCCACTTTATATAATGTTTACATACCCTACATTACTCATCTCATATGTATATACTGTACTCTATACCATTTACTGCATCTTGCCTATGCCGCACAGCCATCGCTCATCCAATATGTACATATTCTTATTCATTCCTTTACACAAGGTAGTTGTTGTGAAATTGTTCGATTACTTGTTAATGTAGTGTCTATCAAATCCAATGATGTTATTTGTTGTATAGCTACTGTTCGTTTTTGTGTAACACTTTTTGTTGTTGTTGCATGATGTGTTAATTGTCAAAATTGTCTTGATTCTACAGAAAAATCCTCTTCCAAGTTCCAAAATGCAAGACTCTGTGTTTTCTCTGAAATTCGTTGCCCATTTAAGCCAATCTAATAATTCCAATATTGCATTACAGTAAAATGATTGAATTAGAAGAAATGGGGCATCAAATACAAAGAACGTGTGGCATATTATAAAGCTTTTGCTGTACAGTTATTGACGTTTTTGTCTTTCAATCCCATGTATCTTAGGGGACCGTAGAGAAGGTGAGAGGCCATGAGACCAGCAGCCACGTCAGCCACCTTCAGCTCCTGCTGCGTGCCACCACCACCAACAGCAGTGACCTGCAGTTCGCCCCACAGGTAGCCCAGTTCTCCTTGCCTGGTGCAGCAGCTATGGTTGAGCCGCTGCCCCAGCTCAGAGAGGCTTTGTCTGACTTGAAAATCCACTAGGACATGGGGCTGTCAGGGGGAGCTGGAGGCGGATGGAAGGGACAGATGGGATAGCTCAGCAGCTGAACAGTCTGTGAAATGATGACCAGGTGACCATCCTCATGGACATAAGGCTGCAGATAGACACACTGCAGCAGAGGGTCCAGATATCGGAGAACATCATCTCTGTCCTCAACAGGGAGGTAGGTGGAAAAGACCCAGCTGAGAGTGGAGGCTTTGGAGAGGGAGAACCAGAGCAGCCAGAACATGATTCACCAATTAGAAATAAAGGTACATTATATTGTGAGTCGTTGGACCAGTTATATGACCTCATGCTGTTTCATTCCAGGGCATGCCGTGAACTTTAAAAAAAAAGTTGAATTATACTTCTTAAAGGTCCAATGCAACCATTTAAAAAAAATCTCAATATCAAATAATTTCTGGAAAACAATTAAGTACCTTACTGTGATTGTTGTCAATTAAAATGGTCAAAAATAAACAAAAAATGGTTCTTAGCAAAGAGCAATTTCTCAATAAATACTTTTTGCTAGGACTGTCTCGGAGTGGTCTGAGGGGGAGGGGAAAACTGAAAACTAGCTGTTATTGACAGAGGTTTGGAACCCTCTTTCTTACTGGTCTATTTGTTACATCTTCTCCTGCCACGCCCTCTACTTCTCATCCTGTGTCTCCATAACCTGCTGCCACTCCCCCATTGATCTCTCCCTCCCTCCCTCTCTCTCTGTGTGAGTGGAGACAGGTGTGCTGGAGGCAGAGCAGATCCCCACCAGCTGCAACCTGTTCCATATTCAAGAACTCTACAAATACTCAGCCCTGCCACTTCCACGCTGCCAGATCATAGCCTCTGCTCAGTCAGTCTGCGGTTCAAGCCTGTTCCTGCATAGATCTTGGTATCCTGTTGAGCCTAGTTTTCCCTAGCCTGACGCTCCTTTTCTCTCCGCTACAGTTCCGCCCGCTCTGACTCTGGTCGCTGTCTCCAGTCCCTCATCTCGTCAGTCCTGCCCCCCCCCCCCCCCCCCTGGCTCTACTGCTTTCTTGGATTCCCCTCCGGACCTGCTTACCCTGCTCCTACTGCTTTTCAATAAAAACCTTGCCCCTGTCTCTGAGTCTGAGTCTGCACTTGGGTACACCTACTCCACCACACGTTTCACTAACTAATTTACCACCTGATGTCACCAGGCAGGCCAAAACTCTATCCCACCAAAACAGTCTTTTCAAACAGCTCTTACACTAAAGGCACTATCATAATTTGCACAGTATTTTTCCAACCTCATAGTGTGGAAATATATATAAAACACAGGAAATATATTTTTTGACTGCTCTGGGCCTTAGAAGTGCATGCGTGAACTATCCTCCCAAATTACAGTAAGTAACTTTTCTGATGCTCCTAATTTGCAGTGGTGGAATTGTAGCCTTACAATTGCTCTATACACTCGCTGGTCTGGCTGAACATTGAGGGGGAAGGGAGAGCATCAAATGTCACATCTTGGTTGGAAAAATGGACTGTTGACAAGAATGTATTTCACTTTCCTGAAAAATATCCATTTATATCCCGCTTCTGCAAACGTTCCTCTCCTACTCTTAAAGTAGAGAGCCTCTTCTCATGTAACAGTGCATAGAATGACCCCTAACCCCCCCCCCCCCACACACACACACACACAAAATGAAACAGATTTTACCAGGGTCTCTCTGCTTTTTTCACTGGCTGTTGAAATGTCAGCTTAATTAACAGAAAAGTGCGATGTCATTTTATATTTTAAAATGTCATCTTGAATCACTGTTCTAATTTCTCTCAAATCCAAAAACAAAACGTTATTGAACAGTAAACAAAACGAAGCAGTGATTGTATATTTTCAAAACAAACATATCTCAGACAGTCAGCTGAAATTGAAAGGTCCTAAACATAATATTTAGTTATGTGTTATCTGACCAGGATAATGGGGGTGATTCAGCTACACTGCAATGTCAAGACCTGCGACAACAATACCATTTCAGAAAGCTCGGCGAGAACAAATTATAGAGGGGACCAAATAGATGTATCTGACAACAGACATCAACAGTTTTCTGCGTGATGTCTGTTGTTTGTATCAGCCTACTTTATTGTGGAGAATGTTGATATTTGTAACCTAACTATGCCTTCTTAAGAAGATGAAATCTGTTTCATTGTGTGGGGAGGGGGGATAGGGGTTATTCTATGAGCATGAGAAGAGGCTCTCTACTATAAGAGTAGGAGAGGAACGTTTGCGGAAGCGGGATATAAATGGATATTTTTCAGGAAGGCGAAATTCATTCTTGTCAACCGTCCATTTTTCCAACCAAGATGTGACATTTGATGCTCTCCCTTCCCCCTCAATGTTCAGCCAGACCAGCATTTTATTATTCTCATTTTCTTCAAGAATAGTGGGTGTGTGCAGCAATACTAAGGCTACAATTCCACCACTGCAAATTAGGAGCATCAGAAAAGTTACTTTCTTGATTGTATTAGCCTACCTTTCTGTAATTTGGGAAGATAGTTGACGCATGCACTTCTTAATTGCCCCTGTGGGGATTAATAAAGTTGAATTGAATTGGTTGTTGCCCTGTAGGTGACAGAGCAGCAGCACAGACTGGCCAGGAAAGATCTTGTCATCAGCTCCCTGATAGAAAGCCTCTGTGCCCACCAGGAGGTCTCCTATGACGGTAATTTCATCTGAAGGCTGTCTGACCTTAGCTACAAAATGAAGGAGGCCATCTCTGGCCATTGGAATAGGCCTAACCTGTACTCTCCTGGTACAGTATTCTTTCAATTTCACCTAAAACAGAAAAACCAGTGGTGTAAGACAGTCAATTCACAGGGACAGTCTTCTATGCACATGGAATAAAATAGGCCTTCATTAGAGAGTGCTTAATTTGAACAAAATAGTTTTTTATGTACCACCTTTGAAACACTACACAGACAGACAAGTTCCCTCTGATATTAACATTTGTGTCCACTGAAACACTGGCACAAGTTTGAATCCGCGTTTTTTTGTGTTCTCTGCTTCCTCTAGCATTCTACACATCCAGGTACGGATTCAAGGTGCGCATGAGGCTGTATCTGAATGGTGACGGGGTGGGAAAAGGCACTCATATCTCTCTGGCCATTCAAGCACTCTCTATAATACCTGTGTAACAGACATCATAGATTGTTTGTTTGTTTATTTAGAGGGCTGAGGTTTTCAACTGAAATGTTAGTTGAGATACGTATTTCCTGAATGTCAAAAAACAAACAAACAACAAAATCTCCTCATGAGTCATTACAGTTCTAGTTCTCATCTCTTTCCCTCTGCATCATTAAGGTAAGTAAGCATTGCGTCAACCATCTTGTGTGGTATGTCTGTTACACCGATTAAACATGAACATGTCTGTCTCCTTTCCAGGTCACTTTCTTTTTGCTTGATCATAATCACTGAGAACATGTGATTGACGCCTTGTTTTATGCATAGATATGTCCACAACATGAGCCCGTGGTAGGTAGGTAGGTAGGTAGGTAGATAGGTAGGTAGGTAGGTAGGTAGGGGGGAGGAATAGGAATGGGTCGTACCTACTAAGAAGGGGGGGGGGGGGGGTGATGGGAGATGGGACAGATACTGTAAGCCAATTATCAACTTTTCATTTTATTAACTTGGTGTTTTGGTGTTTTTTCCATGTTTTTTTTGTACTGTTTTTCGATTATTTTTCTATGTACTTCTTGAATATAATTTCCTGTCTTTGATTTGAACCCCTCCCAGGAAAAAAAATACAAAAAGTTGGTAAAAAAATATATATCCACAGGCTAATTACAATGTGCTCGATTAGTTGCATTTAGATTGCTTAAAACTTCACCATTTAAGATCTTTTTAAAAGTCTTACAAGAGTGTAGTAGTACTTACAAGTTATATATATCAGCAATTATATAGCAGAACTGATTTTTAGAAAGCATAGAATTGGCCAAATAATTGTCCCCTCAACTCATCTGCTAAATGACATTTCAGTTGATCCCTGACATTTCCTCTCAGCATAGAGGCATTAGAAAAATCATCATGAACAGACAGCAGCACAGTGGAAGTAAACAGAGATCTCATGTTTTTTTATTTGCTTGAGAGTAAGCTCAAATAAACAGAGCAGAATCCGCAATCTTACGTCAGTGCTAGTATAGCAATCCTAGGATTCTCAAGGAATTTGATTTGAAAACCTCTCAAATGACTTCTCCAAACATGTTATTTGTTTAATGTTGTGTGTTATTTATTACGTTCAAAAAAAGGTATACATTTAATCATGCAACAGTAATGTTAAATACATGTTGCAGGCATTTCAAAATCATAATTCTTTACAAAAATATATTATTAGTCTTATGGTGATGATGGTGGTGGTGGTGGTGGTGGTGGTGATGATGATGAATAGGGTAGTAAAGCCTAGTGGTAGTACAGTGTTGCGTAATCAGTAGTAGTGGTAGATCATTGATAATAACAAATAGTGCGTGAAAATATATGTGATTAAAGGAAAAAAAATACATGTAGAGATTTGAAAAACGTAAGGGGCTCATTTGAAGAAAACAAATGCTGTTCCTCCGCATCTTGTGAGGAAATATTGAACTTCCTGTATGGTGATGATGTGTTTATGTTAATCACATAGCTAAGGCAAAAACCTAAATGATTCGCGGGAAAAAGTAAAAAATGGCGACTAGCAGAGTTTGAACTTTAGCGCCTGTACACATATTTGCAAGAAGAGACAACTCCTCGCTAATGGAACGTTACTCAACAGCAACAACAATATTTCGAGTTTTATCGAACCTGGGTTGGAAGTTTATCAAGGGGGTAAGAAGTCTGGATACATTAGAGTTAAATTTGATGTGTTTTTGTTGTTGTATCTCCTAGTTTTTATGTCTCAAACTAGTATTTTATGTAACGTGCTCAATCTCATATGTCGGTTATTCATTATAGATTACATTTAGCTAGCAAGCTAAAATATATGTTCCTAATGCATATGCGATACACTATACCCAGGGCCAAGCAACAGATACGTTTCATTGCATTGACAGTTGCAGCACAGTTTAGCAGGCTAACTTCACTAGCAGCTACTTTATCAGTTACCAAGCTAGTTATATTCAATATTGCTACTATAGTTAGCTACATTTGATAGATAGCATTTTAGACTAGCCAGCAACGTTTTGTGACTCTAGAAGACATCCTGTTGAGATGCAAAAGTGTCTGATCAGATTTGCAGAAGAAAATACTTTAAACAGCTTGAGCTGGCGATATGCTCATCATCTTATTGATGTACGTTAACTTAGCCAATCAACCAGTCTATTATCAGTTTGATATAAGTTACATTCGAGAGTTGCTATAGTTTGATAGCCTACTAACTACTACAAGTTTGTAAGCCATGTTACTTTTTAATGCTGTGCACGATTGTTTGGCTCGAGCAAGTGCGGCAATCTGCGACTGCTTTGACAAGTCCAACTCAAATGTGCAGGCTGGTTGTAGTTAGCTGATGAGTCAAACCTGTAGGCTGTGCTGCGATCTACACGCAGGAGAAAATTGAGTCATCAGACATCAGCCTCAGAACAGGGGAGGGGTGTTAAAACAACAATGTTGAAGGGCTGGAATTCATGATAGCATGGGCATATGTCGTAAATATGTTTTTGTAGGCTTTGTATGACACAGTAATAATACATACATGTGATCAACAACCCCAAAATTACAGGACAATGTTCAACCACCACTAAACCTCCATAACGTTGTGATCAGGAGGACATATGGTGTCTACCACAATGACGATGTAACACCCTGATTCACCTAGGAAGTGTTGTAGTGTGTGGACAGCCCAGCTGCAGCATGTTGGAGTCAGCATACAGAGATGACTTCTGCAGTGTGGAGCCGAAGAAGGGGCTGGATGCCAAGCGTCTACCCCAGAAGAGGGAGCGGAGCTTCACAGACCTGGAGAGCAGCCTGACCGTGGGCCAGTATGTCCTGTGTCGATGGTCTGATGGCCTATACTACCTAGGGAAGGTCCAGAGAGTAAGTGCTCAATAGAAAACATTCCTGTTATCAGTCAAATACTGTAGTATACTGCCACACAATGGTTTAGATTAATTTGATTTACTACCCAAATACCGCTATTCACAAACTGTGATGGTTTCTCTGTAGTTTTCTGGGACCACATCTGTTATTCCTGTTTTATGAAAAATCTATTGTAATACACTATGAGAATAAAACTGTAATAAGGTTGCTGTAAACAACTTGCCTCCTGCCTCATACTGTCTGTTTTCACTTTTCCAATCAAGGTGAGTGCCTCCAAGCAGAGTTGCTTTGTCACTTTTGAAGATAATTCAAAATTCTGGGTTCTCTGGAAAGACATCCAACATGGTGAGTGAAGAGGGACTAAAATATTGTTGTTGTCACATTGTTCAATAAAAAACGTGAATTAGTCAAACGTCAAATGTACTACACCCAACATCTTCAATGAATGTACAGTGGGGCAAAAAAGTATTTAGTCAGCCACCAATTGTGCAAGTTCTCCCACTTAAAAAGATGAGAGGCCTGTAATTTTCGTCGTAGGTACACTTCAACTATGACAGACAAAATGAGAGAAAAAAAATCCAGAAAATCACATTGTAGAATTAATGAATTTATTTGCAAATGATGGTGGAAAATAAGTATTTGGTCAATAACAAAAGTTTATCGCAATACTTTGTTACATACCCTTTGTTGGCAATGACAGAGGTCAAACGTTTTCTGTAAGTCTTCACAAGGTTTTCAAACACTGTTGCTGGTATTTTGGCCCATTCCTCCATGCAGATCTCCTCTGGAGCAGTGACGTTTTGGGGCTGTTGCTGGGCAACACGGACTTTCAACTCCCTCCAAAGATTTTCTATGGGGTTGAGATCTGGAGACTGGCTAGGCCACTCCAGGACCTTGAAATGCTTCTTATGAAGCCACTCCTTCATTGCCCGGGAGGTGTGTTTGGGATCATTGTCATGCTGAAAGACACACCCACATTTCATCTTCAATGCCCTTGCTGATGGAAGGAGGTTTTCACTCAAAATATCACGATACATGGCCCCATTCATTCCAGGATCAGTCGTCCTGGTTCCTTTGCAGAAAAACAGCCCCAAAGCATGATGTTTCCACCCCCATGCTTCACAGTAGGTATGGTGTTCTTTGTATGCAACTCAGCATTCTTTGTCCTCCAAACACGACGAGTTGAGTTTTTACCAAAAAGTTATATTTTGGTTTCATCTGACCATATGACATTCTCCCAATCTTCTTCTGGATCATCCAAATGCTCTCTAGCCAACTTCAGACGGGCCTGGACATGTACTGGCTTAAGCAGGGGGACACGTCTGGCACTGCAGGATTTGAGTCCCTGGCGGCGTAGTGTGTTACTGATGGTAGGCTTTGTTACTTTTTCTGCTCTCTGCAGGTCATTCACTAGGTCCCCCCGTGTGGTTCTGGGATTTTTGCTCACCATTCTTGTGATCATTTTGACACCACAGGGTGAGATCTTGCGTGGAGCCCCAGATCGAGGGAGATTATCAGTGGTCTTGTATGTCTTCTATTTCCTAATAATTGCTCCATTTCCTAATATTGCAGATTCAGTCTTCCCAGCCTGGTGCAGGTCTACAATTTTGTTTCTGGTGCCCTTTGACAGCTCTTTGGTCTTGGCCATAGTGGAGTTTGGAGTGTGACTGTTTGAGGTTGTGGACAGGTGTCTTTTATACTGATAACAACTTCAAACAGGTGCTATTAAAACAGGTAACAAGTGGAGGACAGAGGAGCCTCTTAAAGAAGAAGTTACAGGTCTGTGAGAGCCAGAAATTGTGCTTGTTTGTAGGTGACCAAATACTTATTTTCCACCATAATTTGCAAATAAATTCATTAAAAATCCTACAATTTTTTTTTGCATTTTGTCTGTCATAGTTGAAGTGTACCTATGATGAAAATTACAGGCCTCTCTCATCTTTTTTTCACGTCCGGATGAAAAGCGTGCCCAAAGTAAACTGCCTGCTACTCAGGCCCAGAAGCTAGGATATGCATATTATTAGTAGATTTGGATAGAAAACACTCTGAACTTTCTAAAACTGTTTGAATAATGTATGTGAGTATAACCGAACTGATTTGGCAGGCAAAACCCCGAGCACAATCCATCCAGGGACATTTTTTTTTAGGTCAATCTGTTTCCCATTAGTTTTCTATGGTAAAACCCTTTTTATTAGGAATCTGCTTGCAGTTCCTATGGCTTCCACTAGATGTCAACAGTCGTTAGCCCCAGAACATCACTGCTCTAGAGGAGATCTGTATGGAGGAATGGGCCAAAATACCAGCAACAGTGTGTGAAAACCTTGTGAAGACTTTGCAAATAAATTCATTAAAAATCCTACAATGTGATTTTCTGGATTTTTTTTGCTCATTTTGTCTGTCATAGTTGAAGTGTACGTACCTATGATGAAAATGACAGGCCTCTCTCATCTTTTTAAGTGGGAGAACTTGCACAATTGGTGGCTGACTAAATACTGTTTTGCCCCCCTGTATGTCTGCTGATAATATGGATCTACACCATACAGGTTCAACATATCAAAAGCTCGCTCTAAAAGCCATTAGTAATGTAATCCACTTTGAACAGCATTGCACAACATCCTAACGGGAAATCATTTACATTTTGTGCTGTAGCTCCGTGGAACCTCATGAAGCTGTTTTAGGCCTTTATTCCTTAACACTTTTTCATTGGCTAGCCGACACTTGTACTATGTAGTAGGCCACTTAATGGTATATTTAGATACTTCCCTAAAGGATTTAGCTGTCCTTCAAACTCTTCAACTGTCACGTTTCATTGAAAGGCTGATTTATGTCAGTAATTCCCTGCCGATTGCTTCTAATTTAATATCTTGCATGTTTTGTCTACATGTTGGTTTCATGTAGCTGAACGATGAGAAAGCTGAGAATCCCACTCCAGCTCTTCATTCATCATTGAATATACCCTAATGCTATTCTTCTCTCCCAAAACATGCAGCTGGAGTTCCGGGGGAGGAACCCAAATGCTCGGTTTGTTCTGAAATGGTGCTGGTGTCTGACAATGAGATCCTGATATGTGGGAAATGTGGAATAGGTGAGTCACTGTAGAGTAATGTATAGTCTGACACTTCAACATTAAAGCATAAGTGGTGAAGTTCCCCTTTAAAGGAGGGTGTGGCTACACCCATCTATCTTGCCCTGATATAGCCTACAAGAGGATGTTGGTTCTTTACAAGCCATGGTTAAGTGGGAGGAGATCGCATTGCTTATTGCATACAGGGTTCTGTATGCTTCTATATTTACTTCCATAACTTTGTTTAACTCTTTTAATGATTTAACACTCACTCTAAAAGCATAAACTGTATCTTTGAACTGTGGTAAATGGACTGGAACAATATACAGAACTTAAGATGGGGACAATGTGTCCAACTTGATCAAAAGTAGCCTAACTGCATCAAGTTATCTTCTACAGTTAAAGTGGAACTGAACATTTTCAAGTTGGACAAGGCAAGTGCACACCAAGCCTCTGCGACTCATAACATCATTTACTGAAGCCTGTGTACGTTAAACTAAGTACTTTCCATGGATGTCTGTCTTATAGAGTCCGGTCCCATTTGCAGTCTACGGTTTGCAGGTCCTGTCTTCAGGCTGTGGTCTCGTTGGTTCGGTTTTTACATGGCACTTAATTAAAGTCATTGGGAGAATCTCAATTGCATCCTCTCTCCTCGCCTCCTTCTGGAAACCCATTGAAGGAGAATGTCAGAGGGGAGGGACCTCTGGCTTTCTCATCAAATGGGTTGAGAGAAAAGGACGCGAGGAGTATGTAATTGAGATTCTCCCATTGATTGCTTTGGGAGTCCACTCCTGGCTTCCTCTAACATTTGCTGATCAAGGGATTAAAAGCTTCTAGTTGGTTGGGTGCCACCTTCAGATAAACATAACACATTGATGTGGCTGAAAGTGCGGCCGGCAGTAGCACTTTCATTAATCCATTCATTTATTTCTATTGGGTTTGAGATGATCCAAGGCAATTGATATTTTTCAAATATTTAACCTTTATTTAACTAGGCAAGTCAGTTAAGAACAATTTGTTATTTACAATGATGGCCTACCCCGGCTAAGCCCTAACCCAGATGACGCTGGGCCAATTGTGCGCCGCCATATGGGACTCCCAATCACGGCCAGTTGTGAAACAGCCTGAAATTGAACCAGGGTCTGTAGTGACACCTCTAGCACTGAGATGCAGTGCCTTAGACAGCTCCGCCACTTTGGAGTTCCGGGGGAGGAACCCAAATGCTCGGTTTGTTCTGAAATGATCTTGGTCCTCTTGTTTTTGTTTTTTCCAGGTTACCACCAGCAGTGCCACCTGCCAGAGGTGGAGAGCTCAATGGATTTGTCACCATGGTTTTGCAGGAGGTGCATCTTTGCTTTAGCTGTGCGGGTGAGTATTATTAATAGAATAACCTGCTCAAGGAAAACAAAACTGACTAATATAATGTATAAATTACTGTTTATCTAGGGTCTTGTTCAGTAGTGAGAAAACATTTGGAAAAGGAGTGAAATGGAGAGGCACTATCTAAACACGTCCAATAAGAAAACACATTTTTGTTTTCTGTTTTAAAACATTTCGCTATGATGTGTCCTACAGATCACTGTCCTATTGCCGAACCATGTTGATGTGGCTGTTTCTTCTCTTCACAGAAAGGGGGAGCTCTCAAAAAGGGCGCTATAGCAAAAGCACTGCAGGCCATGAAGCAGGTGCTTACCTACAACCCAGCAGAGCTGGAGTGGGATTCTCAGCACCGCACAAATCACCAACAGTGTTATTGCTACTGTGGAGGACCTGGAGAGTGAGCGTGCTGGCTAGACACACTGTAGCATAGCATTTACATATCCACACTTTTAAAATCCATTAGCAGGTTTTGTGACTCAATGAAGGCACAGCAGCTGTATTTGATTCAGATGGGCACAGCAGCTGTATTTGATTCAGATGGGCACAGCAGCTGTATTTGATTCAGATGGGCACAGCAGCTGTATTTGATTCAGATGGGCACAGCAGCTGTATTTGATTCAGATGGGCACAGCAGCTGTATTTGATTCAGATGGGCACAGCAGCTGTATTCAATTCAGATGGGCACAGCAGCTGTATTTGATTCAGATGGGCACAGCAGCTGTATTTGATTCAGATGGGCACAGCAGCTGTATTTGATTCAGAAAGATGCCTCTTAGCACTCTGTTGCTCATTCAGTGACTACTACTTTTCACTAAATGGCTGCTTTCCACCCAGGTGGTACTTGAAGATGCTGCAGTGTTTTCGGTGTCAACAGTGGTTCCATGAGGCCTGTATCCAGTGCCTACAGGAGTCCATGATGTTTGGAGATAGGTGCGTAACATTGTTATCAAACAAGAGGTTTTATTCCCACGGTCCAGTAGGGCTGAGCGATATGGCCTAAAAATCATATCTAGATTTTTTTCAAAGTCATGGGGGATTTACGATATACTGTATATTTTGATTTTTTTAAAACGTTTTCCCTGAATAAGCCTTGTTGTGCAATAAGGGAAAGGGTGATACCTAGTCAGTTGTACAACTGAAATGTGTCTTCCGCATTTCCGCTGCCTTAAATCGACATCCACGTAAAGGTCAATACACTGCATGTAAAATTCTACCTAGGCTAACTATAAGCCTTCCACAACCATAAAACCCACTAATAATTATTTTATCAAAATAGTTTAACCTGCTTTTTTTTACAGTAATCACTGATCTGGCTTTCAAGTCTGTCAATGAAAATGCAATTTCTGAAGAAAATGTAACCAGAATCATGCACATGCACTAATAATGACCAACTTCTAGTAGTAGGCACATGCTAGTGAGTAGCCAGCTCATATTTAAAGTCGAGCCAACTTGGATCTATTTGCATGCTAAAAAGAGAGTAACTGTTATGAATACACCCTCCTGTCCATCACAAACTGTTTGAACATCATAGCCTGTACACAGTGCACACAGCACAGAAGAGTGAAGGAGACGAGACCAGAAAGACATAAAAAGCTCATGAAAACAAACAGAAAAACATGATTATTTTGATACAGGCATTTGGAACATTGCGCTATAACATCAATTGTAATTAATCAAATTGATATACAGTGCATTAGGAAAGTATTCAGACCCCTTGACTTTTTCCAAATGTAACGTTACAGCCTTATTCTAAGATGTATCAAATTAATGTTTTGCCTCAATCTACACAATACCCTATAATGGTAAAGCGAAAATGTGTTTTAGACATTTTTGCAAATGTATTAAAAATGAAAACAGAAACACCTTATTTACATAAGTATTCAGACCCTTTGCTATGAGACTTGAAATTGAGCTCAGGTGCATCCTGTTTCCATTGATCATCCTTGATGCTTCTACAACTTGATTGGAGTCCACCTGTGGTAAATTCATTTGATTGGACATGATTTGGAAAGGCACACACCTGTCTATATAAGGTCCCACAGTTGCCAGTGCATGTCAGAGC
Source organism: Oncorhynchus mykiss (assembly GCF_057628025.1). NCBI lineage: Eukaryota > Metazoa > Chordata > Actinopteri > Salmoniformes > Salmonidae > Oncorhynchus > Oncorhynchus mykiss. The sequence continues at coordinate 47,468,500 of NC_143032.1, forward strand.
AAAAACCAAGCCCTGAGGTCGAAGGAATTGTCCGTAGAGCTCCGAGACAGGACTGTGTCGAGGCACAGATCTGGGGAAGGGTACAAAAAATATTTATGCAGCATTAAAGGTCCCCAAGATCACAGTGGCCATGGAAGAAGTTAGGGACCACCAAGACCCTTCTTAGAGTTGGCCGCCCAGCCAAACTGAGCAATCGGGGAATAAGGGCCTTGTTCAGGGAGAGATCAAGAACCTGATGGTCACTCTGACAGAGCTCCAGAGTTCCTCTGTGGAGATGGGAGAACCTTCCAGTAGAACAACCATCTCTGCAGCACTCCACCAATTAGGCCTTTTTGTGGTAGACTGGCCAGATGGAAGCCACTCCTCAGTAAAAGCCACATGACAGCCGCTTGGAGATTGCCAAAATGTACCTAAAGGACTCTCAGATCATGAGAAACAAGATTATCTGATGAAGCCATCTGGAGGAAACCAGGCACCGCTCATCACCTGGCCAATACCGTCTCTACGGTGAAGTATGGTGGGGGCAGCATCATGCTGTGGGGATGCTTTTCAGTGGCAGGAAGACTAGTCAGGATTGAGGGGGAAATGAAAGTACAGAGATCCTTGATGAAAACCAATCAATTACATTTATTTATAAAGCCCTTCTTTCCTCAGCTGATGTCACAAAGTGCAGAACAGAAACCCAGAGCGCTCAGGACCTCAGACTGGGGCGATGGTTCACCATTCAACATGACAACGACCCTAAGCACACAGCCAAGACAACGCATAAGTGACTTTGGGACAAGTCTCAATGTCCTTGAGTGGCCCAGCCAGAGGCTGGACTTGAACCCGATCGAACATCTGTAGAGACCTGAAAATAGCTGTGCAGCGTTGCTCCCCATCCAACCTGACAGAGCTTGAGAGGATCTGCAGAGAGAAATGGGAGAAACTCCCCAAATACAGGTGTGCCAGGCTTGTAGCGTCATTCCCAAGAAGACTTTAGGCTGTAATCGATGCCAAAAGTGCTTCGACAAAGTACTGAGTAAAAGGTCTGAATACTTATGTAAATCTGATATTTAATTTTTTGTTGTTGAATAAATTAGCTAAAAATGTCTAAACAATTTTTACTTTGTCATTATGGGGTGTAGATTGATGAGGGGAAAAAATGACAATTTATTCGATTTTAGAAGGCTGTAACAAAACAAAATTTGGATAAAGTGAAGCCGTCTGAATACTTTCCGAATGCACTGTAATGCTCAGCCCTACGGTCAGAGCAAATCCTGGGAAGTCATAAGACATATCATGGAAGTCGAAGGTGTAGCCAGATGACCGAGGGCCAATATTGATTTTGATTTCCCCTAGAGGCATGTGACCTGTGCTTTCTCCTCTGATCTCTCTTCCTTTCTCTTTCAGGTTTTACTTGTTCATCTGTTCCGTGTGTAATAAAGGACTGGAGTACATTAAGCGCCTGGCTCTCCGATGGTAAATGGCTACTATTATTTTCCTACCTACCTCTGAGGCTCACTCAGGGGTACTTTAAGAATACAAAAGGCATTTGTGTCGTATAGTGCAGGATGTATGCATGTATGCAATGATTGTGCTCTTGTGCGCATAATGTCATAGGGATAGATAAAGTTGTACAGTATTGCACTGTATTGGTGTTAATACACATAGTGGTGCTGTGAATGATTCAGGCAGCACAATAGCTCTGATTAAGAGGACTACATTTACACCTCTCTAAACCCAATTTCTTATCTGCTAACCCATAGGGATGTATAATTGAGAATTCCATTTATGAAGATGATGAAATACATTGTCATACTCATACCTTATGATCTGATATGCACCTTATACTTGTGAATGCTGCAGGTGAGGGTTCGGCACTCATTAATTGCTATCAGCTCTAGATACATTACAATCAGTTCATCTTTAGATTTTCAGGCCTTCAATGAATTTTGTGTTTTATTTTTATTGTAGAACCTTTTAAGGATCTGAGGACCCATGCCAAATCTTTTCAGTCTCCTGAGGCGGAATAGATTTTTTCGTGCCCTCTTTACGACTGTCTTGGTGTGCTTGGACCACGTTAGTTTGTTGGTGATGTGGACACCAAGGAACTTGAAGCTCTCAACCTGCTCCACTTCAGCCCCGTCGATGAGAATGGGGGCGTGCTCGGTCCTCTTTTTCCTGTAGTCCACAATCATCTCCTTTGTCTTGATCATGTTGAGGGAGAGGTTGTTGTCCTGGCACCACCTGGCCAGGTCTCTGACCTCCTCCCTATAGGCTGTCTCGTCGTTGTCGGTGATCAGGCCTACCACTGTTGTGTCATCAGTAAACTTAATGATGGTGTTGGAGTTGTGCCTGGCCGTGCAGTCATGAGTGAACAGGGAGTACAGGAGGGAACTGAGCACCCACCCCTGAGTTAAGGATCAGTATGGCGGATATGTTATCTACCCTTACCACCTGGGGGCAGCCCGCCAGGAAGTCCAGGATCCAGCAGCAGAGGCAGGTGTTTTGTCCCAGGGTCCTTAGCTTATTGTTGAGCTTTGAGGGCATTATGGTGTTGAACGCTGAGCTGTCGTCAATGAACAGCATTCTCACATAGGTGTTCCTTTTGTCCTGGTGGGAAAGGGCAGTGTGGAGTGCAATAGAGATTGCATCATCTGTTGGGGCGGTATGCAAATTGGAGTGGGTCTAGGGTTTCTGGGATAATGGTGTTGATGTGAGCCATGACCAGGCTTTCAAAGCACTTCATGGCTACAGACATGAGGGCTACGGGTCGGTAGTCATTTAGGCATGTTACCTTAGTTTTCTTGGCCACAGGGACTATGGGGGAACATGTTGGTATTACAGACTCGGACAGGTAGAGGTTGAAAATGTCAGTGAAGACGCATGCTTGCAGTACACATCCTGGCAATCCGTTTCTCCCTGTGGCCTTGTGAATGTTGACCTGTTTAAAGGTCTTACTCACATTGATTGCGGAGAGCATGATCACGGAACAGCTGGTGCTCTCATGCATGTTTCAGTGTTATTTGCCTAGAAGCTAGCATAGAAGTGATTTACAGTGCCTTGCGAAAGTATCCGGCCCCCTTGAACTTTGCGACCTTTTGCCACATTTCAGGCTTCAAACATAAAGATATAAAACTGTATTTTTTTGTGAAGAATCAACAACAAGTGGGACACAATCATGAAGTGGAACGACATTTATTGGATATTTCAAACTTTTTTAACAAATCAAAAACTGAAAAAATTGGGCGTGCAAAATTATTCAGCCCCTTTACTTTCAGTGCAGCAAACTCTCTCCAGAAGTTCAGTGAGGATCTCTGAATGATCCAATGTTGACCTAAATGACTAATGATGATAAATACAATCCACCTGTGTGTAATCAAGTCTCCGTATAAATGCACCTGCACTGTGATAGTCTCAGAGGTCCGTTAAAAGCACAGAGAGCATCATGAAGAACAAGGAACACACCAGGCAGGTCCAAGATACTGTTGTGAAGAAGTTTAAAGCCGGATTTGGATACAAAAAGATTTCCCAAGCTTTAAACATCCCAAGGAGCACTGTGCAAGCGATAATATTGAAATGGAAGGAGTATCAGACCACTGAAAATCTACCAAGACCTGGCCGTCCCTCTAAAATTTCAGCTCATACAAGGAGAAGACTGATCAGAGATGCAGCCAAGAGGCCCATGACAACTCAGGATGAACTGCAGAGATCTACAGCTGAGGTGGGAGACTCTGTCCATAGGACAACAATCAGTCGTATATTGCACAAATCTGGCCTTTATGGAAGAGTGGCAAGAAGAAAGCCATTTCTTAAAGATATCCATAAAAAGTGTCGTTTAAAGTTTGCCACAAGCCACCTGGGAGACACACCAAACATGTGGAAGAAGGTGCTCTGGTCAGATGAAACCAAAATTGAACTTTTTGGCAACAATGCAAAACGTTATGTTTGGCGTAAAAGCAACACAGCTCACACCATCCCCACTGTCAAACATGGTGGTGGCAGCATCATGGTTTGGGCCTGCTTTTCTTCAGCAGGGACAGGGAAGATGGTTAAAATTTATGGGAAGATGGATGGAGCCAAATACAGGACCATTCTGGAAGAAAACCTGATGGAGTCTGCAAAAGACCTGAGACTGGGACGGAGATTTGTCTTCAACAAGACAATGATCCGAAACATAAAGCAAAATCTACAATGGAATGGTTCAATAATAAACATATCCAGGTGTTAGAATGGCCAAGTCAAAGTCCAGACCTGAATCCAATCGAGAATCTGTGGAAAGAACTGAAAACTGCTGTTCACAAATGCTCTCCATCCAACCTCACCTTGCTCGAGCTGTTTTGCAAGGAGGAATGGGAAAAAATGTCAGTCTCTCGATGTGCAAAACTGATAGAGACATACCCCAAGCGACTTACAGCTGTAATCGCAGCAAAAGGTGGCGCTACAAAGTATTAATTTAAGGGGGCTGAATAATTTTGCACGCCCAATTTTTCAGTTTTTGATTTGTTAAAAAAGTTTGAAATATCCAATAAATGTCGTTCCACTTCATGATTGTGTCCCACTTGTTGTTGATTCTTCACAAAAAAAATACAGTTTTATATCTTTATGTTTGAAGCCTGAAATGTGGCAAAAGGTCGCAAAGTTCAAGGGGGCCGAATACTTTCGCAAGGCACTGTAGCTCATTTGGTAGGCTCTTGTCACTGGGCAGCTCTCGGCTGTGCTTCCCCTTGTAGTCTGTAATGGTTTGAAAGCCCTGCCACATCCGACGAGCGTCTGAACCGGTGTAGTACGATTCGGTTTTAGTCCTGTATTGACGCTTTGTTTGTTTGATGGTTCTTCGGAGGGCATAGCGGGATTTCTTATAAGCTTCCGGGTTAGAGTCCCGCTCCTTGAAAGCGGCAGCTCTAGCCTTTAGCTCTGTTGCCTGTAATCCATGGCTTTAATCCATGGCTTCTGGTTGGGGTATGTACGTACGTTCACTGTGGAGGCAACGTCATCAATGCACTTATTGATGAAGCCAATGACTGATGTGGTGTACTCCTCAATGCCATTGGAGGAATCCTGGAACATATTCCAGTCTGTGCTAGGAAAACAGTCCTGTAGCTTAGCATCTGCTTCATCTGACCACTTTTTTTATTTATAGAGTCACTGGTGCTTCCTGCTTTAAAATTTGCTTGTAAGCAGGAATCAGGAGGATAGAATTATGGTCAGATTTGCCAAATGGCGGGCGAGGGAGAGCTTTGTATGCGTCTTTGTGTGTGGAGTAAAGGTGGTCCAGAGTTTTTTTTCCCCTCTGGTTGCACATTTAACATACTGATAGAAATTTGGTAAGACGGATTTAAGTTTCCTTTTATTAAAGTCCCCAGCTACTAGGAGCGCCGCCTCTGGGTGAGCGTTTCCTTGTTTGCTTATGGCGGTAATACATCTCATTCAATGCTGTCTAATTGTGGTCTACAGCTTATCGTGAGATACTCTACCTCAGGCGAGCAATAGCTTGAGACTTCCTTAGATATCGTGCACCAGCTGTTATTTACAAAAATACATAGTCTGCCACCCCTTGTTTTACCAGACGGCGCTGTTCTATCTGGCCGGCACAGCGTATAACCAGCCAGCTAGCTGTATGTCGATAGTGTCGTCATTCAGCCATGACTCCGTGAAGCATAAGATATTACAAGCCCTTGCATAATATGTGGGGAATTGTTGATTTGGCAAAAACAATTGCAATCGTGGGATCCTTGAGGTACTGGTTTCTGTTAAACATGCGTATCTTTTTTCCCCTCTCATTTCATCTCTATTTTGAGCTCACTGATTGTCCCTGGTTTCTTATCCAGGGTGGACGTGGTGCACTTGGCACTTTACAACCTGGGAGTCCAGAGTAAGAAGAAGTACTTTGAGCTGGAGGAGATCCTTAACTTTGTCAGCAACAACTGGGAGCATTTCCATTTGGGCAAGGTTAGAACCACCAAATGAATTCCTGTCTGAATTCTGAGTAGGAATCCGGATAGGAAGTTGATTAATGCCATCTCAAGTCAATTGCATCAGACTAACATTTTGATATTCCCCACAGCTCTCCAATACTCCTCCAACAGAAAGAGGCCAATATCTCCTTGATGCTCTGAACAACTACAAGAGCAAGTAAGACATCTCTCTCCGTTGTATTCAGATAATGCATTATAAAACTACTATTTAATTGGAAATCCCATCAACAGCATTTACTGAATCTGCCAATGTAATTATCATGTCCAGCTAACAATAATATAGTATGGCCCCCAACATTCAGTAAGTTGTTTACTTTTTGTTCTGGGTGATAAGAGTATTTGTTACAACAGACATGTTACTCGGCTGAAGGTTTATTTGTTGACATCACACCTCCTTTACCAGACCATGACCTTAACATCCCCTCTGTATTTCTCCAGGTTTCTCTGCGGGAAGGAGATCAAGAAGAGGAAATGCATCTTCCGCCTGAGGACACGCGTTCCACCGAACCCTCCCTCCAAACTCTTTCCTGAGAGGGCCCAAAACGAGGGATGGAGAGGACGAAAGAAAGGCCCAGACAGGAACAGGTATTTCACGGCGTTGTGATATGCTTGTTTTCATGGGAAACCGTGTATTTCAATGAGGCCTGTCTTGGCTCAGTCAGAAAGTGTTAATTAACTTCTTGCGACTAGCAATCCCGGATCCGGGAGCGTAATCATAGCCTCAAATGAATTAGCATAACGCAGCGGACATAAATACACCTAGAAACTTTTCCTATTCATGAAAATCGCAAATGAAATATATTCAAACACAAGCTTAGCCTTTTGTTAATCACACTCTCATCTCAGATTTTCAAAATATGCGTTACAGCCAACGCTAGACAAGCATTTGTGTAAGTTTATCATGGCATAATGCTATGCTAGGCTCTGCTGGCAGCAGGCAACATTTTCACGAAAATAAGAAAAGCAACCAAATTAAATAATTTACCTTTGAAGAATTTCGGATGTTTTCACTCAGGAGACTCCCAGTTAGATAGCAAATGTTCCTTTTTTCCAAAAAGATAATTTTTGCAGGCGAAATAGCTCCCGTTTGTTCATCATGCTTGGCTGAGGAATCGACCGGAAAATGCTACCACTACAACGCCAAACTTTTTTCAAAATTAGCTACATAATATCGACAGAAACACGGCAAACGTTGTTTAGGATCCATCCTCAAGGTGTTTTTAACATACGGTGCCTTGCGAAAGCCCCCTTGAACTTTGCGACCTTTTGCCACATTTCAGGCTTCAAACATAAAGATATAAAACTGTATTTTTTTGTGAAGAATCAACAACAAGTGGGACACAATCATGAAGTGGAACGACATTTATTGTATATTTCAAACTTTTTTAACAAATCAAAAACTGAAAAATTGGGCGTGCAAAATTATTCAGCCCCTTTACTTTCAGTGCAGCAAACTCTCTCCAGAAGTTCAGTGAGGATCTCTGAATGATCCAATGTTGACCTAAATGACTAATGATGATAAATACAATCCACCTGTGTGTAATCAAGTCTCCGTATAAATGCACCTCCACTGTGATAGTCTCAGAGGTCCGTTAAAAGCGCAGAGAGCATCATGAAGAACAAGGAACACACCAGGCAGGTCCGAGATACTGTTGTGAAGAAGTTTAAAGCCGGATTTGGATACAAAAAGATTTCCCAAGCTTTAAACATCCCAAGGAGCACTTTGCAAGCGATAATATTGAAATGGAAGGAGTATCAGACCACTGCAAATCTACCAAGACCTGGCCGTCCCTCTAAACTTTCAGCTCATACAAGGAGAAGACTGATCAGAGATGCAGCCAAGATGCCCATGATCACTCTGGATGAACTGCAGAGATCTACAGCTGAGGTGGGAGACTCAACAATCAGTCAGTCGTATATTGCACAAATCTGGCCTTTATGGAAGAGTGGCAAGAAGAAAGCCATTTCTTAAAGATATCCATAAAAAGTGTCGTTTAAAGTTTGCCACAAGCCACCTGGGAGACACACCAAACATGTGGAAGAAGGTGCTCTGGTCAGATGAAACCAAAATTGAACTTTTTGGCAACAATGCAAAACGTTATGTTTGGCGTAAAAGCAACACAGCTGAACACACCATCCCCACTGTCAAACATGGTGGTGGCAGCATCATGGTTTGGGCCTGCTTTGCTTCAGCAGGGACAGGGAAGATGGTTAAAATTGATGGGAAGATGGATGGAGCCAAATACAGGACCATTCTGGAAGAAACCCTGATGGAGTCTGCAAAAGACCTGAGACTGGGACGGAGATTTCTCTTCCAACAAGACAATGATCCAAAACATAAAGCAAAATCTACAATGGAATGGTTCAAAAATAAACATATCCAGGTGTTAGAATGGCCAAGTCAAAGTCCAGACCTGAATCCAATCGAGAATCTGTGGAAAGAACTGAAAACTGCTGTTCACAAATGCTCTCCATCCAACCTCACTGAGCTCGAGCTGTTTTGCTAGGAGGAATGGGAAAAAATGTCAGTCTCTCGATGTGCAAAACTGATAGAGACATACCCCAAGCGACTTACAGCTGTAATCGCAGCAAAAGGTGGCGCTACAAATTATTAACTTAAGGTGGCTGAATAATTTTGCACGCCCAATTTTTCAGTTTTTGATTTGTTAAAAAGGTTTGAAATATCCAATAAATGTCGTTCCACTTCATGATTGTGTCCCACTTGTTGTTGATTCTTCACAAAAAAATACAGTTTTATATCTTTATGTTTGAAGCCTGAAATGTGGCAAAAGGTCGCAAAGTTCAAGGGGGCCGAATACTTTCGCAAGGCACTGTATATATTCGATAATATATCCGTCGAGGCAATTGGTTTCTCATAAGAAGCGATTGGAAAAATGGCTACCTCAGTATTTTACTAAAGATTTTCTGCGGGAGACACCATGTGACCACTTTCTAAATATGCGCCCTTACGGCTATTCTTCAATGGAAATGCGTAAAAAGACGTCACAATGCTGTAGACACCTTGGGGAATACGTGGAAAACGTAAGCTCATTCGTAGCTCATTCACAGCCATATAAGGAGTCATTGGCATGAGGCGGTTTCAAAAAATGTGGCACTTCCTGATTGGATTTTTATCTGGGTTTCGACTGTAACATCAGTTCTGTGGCACTCACAGACAATATCTTTGCAGTTTTGGAAACGTCAGAGTGTTTTCTATCCAAAGCTGTCAATTATATGCATAGTCAAGCATCTTTTCGTGACAATATCTTGTTTAAAACGGGAACGTTTTTCATCCAAAAATTAAAATAGCGCCCCCTAACACCAAGAGGTTTTAATCAATGTTAATGATGCTATAAGGCTGTGCCGAATTGTCACCCAATAATCATATTGTTTGGTCAGAAAGTGAAAGTTGTCTCTTTAGCTCTCTCCCGGCAGAGAAGAGGAGGAAGAAAAGGTCGAAATGGCTGCTGGAGGACGCCATTCCCAATGTAAGTTCTCGGATTGTCACAAGATCCTCCCTCATTTTCAAAACACCTCACATCGAACCACCTTTCTGCTGTTTGAACTAGAGGTCGGACGATTATGATTTTTCAACCCCGATACTGATTATTGGAGGACCAAAAAAAGCAGATACCGATTAATCAGTCGATTTAAAAAAATATATATATATTTTTTTTTACATTTTTACATTTGTAATAATGACAATTACAACAATACTGAATGAATACTTATTTTAACTTAATATAATACATCAATAAAAATCAATTTAGCCTCAAATAAATAATGAAATTTGGTTCAAATAATGCAAAAACAAAGTGTTGGAGAAGTAAAAGTGCTATATGTACCATGTAAAAAAGCTAATGTTTGAGTTCCTTGCTCAGAACATGAGAACATATGAAAGTTGGTGGTCCCTTTTAACATGAGACTTCAATATTCCAAGGTAAGAGGTTTTAGTTTGTCGTTATTATAGTATTTATAGGACTATTTCTCTCTATACCATTTGTATTTCATATACCTTTGACTATTGGATGTTCTTATAGGCACTATGGTATTGCCAGTGTAACAGTAGAGCTTCCGTCCCTCTCCTCGCCCCTACCTGGGCTCGAACCAGGAACACATCGACAACAGCCACACTCGAAGCAGTGTTACCCATGCAGAGCAAGGGGAACAACCACTCCAAGTCTCAGGGCGAGTGACGTTTGAAACGCTATTAGCGCGCACCCCGCTAACTAGCTAGCCATTTGACATCGGTTACACCAGCCATTAGGCTGATAGGCTTGAAGTCATAAACAGCGCTGTGCTTGTGAAGAGCTGCTGGCAAAACGCATGAAAGTGCTGTTTGAATGAATGCTTACGAGCCTGCTGCTGCCTACCATCGGTCAGTCAGACTGCTCTATCAAATCACAGACTTAATTATAACATAACACACAGAAGTACGAGCCTTAGGTCATTAATATGGTCGTATACGAAAACTATCATTTCGAAAACAAAACATTTATTATTTCAGTGAAATATGGAACCTTTCTGTATTTTATCTAACGGGTGGCATCCCTAAGTCAAAATATTCTTGTTACATTGCACAACCTTCAATGTTATGTCATAATTACGTAAATTCTGGCAAATTAGTTCGCAATGAGCCAGGCTGCCCAAACTGTTGCATATACTCTGACTCTGCGTGCAAGAGAAGTGACACAATTTCACCTGGTTAATATTGCCTGCTAACCTGGATTTCTTTTAGCTAAATATGCAGGTTTAAAAATATATACTTCTGTGTATTGATTTTAAGAAAGGCATTGGTATTTATGGTTAGGTACAGTCGTCCAACGATTGTACTTTTTTTCGCGAATGCGCTTTTGTTAAATCATCCCCCAGCGTTGCATCGATTATATGCAACGCAGGACACGCTAGATAAACTAGTAATATCATCAACCATGTGTAGTTATAACTAGTGATTATGATTGATTGGTTGTTTTTTATAAGATAAGTTTAATGCTAGCTAGCAACTTAAATTGGCTTACTGCATTCGCTTAACAGGCAGTCTCCTTGTGGAGTGCAACGAGAGGCAGGTGGTTAAAGCGTTGGACAAGTTAACTGTAAGGTTGCAAGATTGGATCTGACAAGGTGAAGATCTGTCGTTCTGCCCCTGAACAAGGCAGTTAACCCACCGTTCCTAGGCCGTCATTGAAAATAAGAATGTGTTCTTAACTGACTTGCCTAGTTAAATAAAGGTATTAATATTTTTTATTTTTTAAATCTGCAAAATCGGCGCCCAAAAATACAGATTTCCGCTTGTTATGAAAACTTGAAATCGGCCCTAATTAATCTGCCATTCCGATTAATCGGTCGACCTCAAGTTTCAACCACACTGAACGATCCAAACCCCTGGTTATTTCACTCATTCCTATCTCTGATGGTTAGCAACGTGGTTGGAATCCCTCCCTTCTCCATTTGTCTGTGCTCTTCTTTTTTCTTTCCCTCTGACCACTGTCCATCTTCTAAAAGTCTGTCTTCTCTCTGCCATGTCCCATGAAGAACTTATGTGTCATTGCCCTCATCACTGTCTCTCTCCACAGTTCTACTCAAAAGGGGATTACAGTTGGCCTTTGAGGCATTTTACTGACAAATCCCCCTGAACAGAGCAGTGCATGTCTGGTCCCCAGGCATATTCATCTCAAACAACAGACCTCTGACATTTCTTAGTAATTACTGCCTCGCTGGAAGGAGGAAGGTGCTCTGATTTGAAAATGTAGACAAAGCATATAGTAGGGTTCTCCAACTGGCAGCCCGCAGGCCAAGTGATTTTTATTTGGCCCCCAAGTTTTCTGAGCAAAACACAACGTATTATTTATTATTAATTGTTGGAAATATACGGGTTGGCTGACCACGTCACGAAAATCATGTGCACGCATCGATGTGACCGGAAAGTGTGCGTTATGATTCCGATGGCTAGCAACAAATAAAAGAAGATACCATGTGGGGAAGCGTAGGTGGCTCGTTTCTGCTCGTTGTATCTTGTTATTGATGTTGTCTTGTTTTGACCTCTGTCATGTCTATGCTAATATGAAAAACATTCGCTAGCTAGCTAACCAACATCGTTAACTATGTATTTGAGAGACAACAAGTGCTCATTGTGCAAATGTATTTGTTTTCAATAAACATGTGGAGGCAAAATATGGTTGTCAACAGTCTAAGCTAACCCAGTCTGTTTTGCACGCATCGGTTTTGTTGGTAAACAACCAACCCGTCTATAAAAGACTGTAAAAAGACCAGCAAATCAGCTCCAAATGTAAACAAGGTTTGAAATTAGGATTTGACGGTATCCAGATTTTCATATCGTCCGTCATACTGTCCTTTTCTCATCCTGGGATTTATGCTATTATCATCATAGCACACGAAAAGCCCATCGGGCCTCTATCACCAGAATGCTAACAAAATTAGAACAAACTACTAGCAAAATCAGATGCTATTAGCTAAACGCAAAAAAAAACAGATACTTTATTTACGGAAGTATTCAGACCCTTTGTTATGAGACTGGAAATTGAGCTCAGGTGCATCCTGTTTCCATTGATCATCCTTGAGATATTTATACAACTTGATTGGAGTCCACCTGTGGTTAATTCAATTGATTGGACATGATTTGGAAAGGCACACACCTGTCTATATAAGGTCCCATAGTTGACAGTGCAAAAACCAAGCCCTGAGGTCGAAGGAGTTGTCCGTAGAGCTCCAAGACAGGATTCTGTAAAGGCACAGATCTGGGGAAAGTTACCAAAAAATGTCTGCAGCACTGAAGGTCTCCAAGAACACAGTGGCTTCCCTCATTCTTAAATGGAAGAAGTTTGGAGACACAAAGACTCTTCCTAGAGCTGGCCGCCTGGCCAAATTGAACAATCGGGAGATGAGGGCCTTTTATGGTAGAGTGGCCAGACAGAACCCACTCCTCAGTAAAAGGCCCGCTTGGAGGCACCGAAACAAGATTCTCTGGTCTGATGAAACCAAGATTGAACTCTTTGGCCTGAATGCCAAGCGTCTGGAGGAAACCTGGCACCATCCCTACGGTGAAGCATGGTAGTGGCAGCATCATGCTGTGGGGATGTTTTTCAGCGGCAGGACTGGCAGACAAGTTAAGATCAAGGGAAAGATGAACGGTACAGAGAGATCCTTGATGAAAACCTGTTACAGAGCACTCAGGGTGAAGGTTCACCTTCCAATAGAACAACGACCCTAAGCACACAGCCAAAACAACACAGGAGTGGCTTTGGGACAAGTCTCTGAATCCCTCGAGTGGCCCAGCCAGAGCCCGGACTTGAACCCAATCAAACATTTCTGGAGATACCTGAAAATAGCTGTGCAGCGTTGCTCCCTATCCAACCTTACACAGCTTGAGAGGATCTGCAGATAAGAAACTCCCCAAATACATGTTCGCCAAGCTTGTAGCGTCATACCCAAGAAGACTCAAGGATGTAATCGCTGCCAAAAGTGCTTCAACAAAGTACTGAGTCAAGGGTCTGAATACTTATGTAAACATGATATTTCATAAATGTTTTCTAATCTGTTTTTGCTTTGTCATTATGGGGTATTTTGTGAAGATTGACTATTTAATCAATTTTATTATAAGGCTGTAATGTAACAAAATCTGGAAAAAGTGAAGGGGTCTGAATACTTTCCGAATGCACTGTAGGTTGGGAAGAGATTTTTCGATGTACCAATTCCATGGCAGATGGTTTATGAACTGATACACAAAACAACGCTGGATTCAAAACTTTTCAACTTTTCAATTTTAACTCATTATACAAAATTATTGCAACCAGTAGAATGTTATATACAGTTGAAGTCGTAAGTTTACATACACTTAGGTTGGAGTCATTAAAACTTGATTTTCAACCACTCCACAAATGTCTTGTTAACTTCTTTGTGATCCCTTCCCGCTCGAATCCCGGTAATGGGATTGATTTGACAACATCCAGTGAAATTGCAGCGCGCCAAAATTCAAAAACAGAAATACTCATAATAAAAACTCTCAAAACATCCATGTGTAATACATCGAAATAAAGCTTAACTTCTTGTTAATCCAGCTGCAGTGTCAGATTTCAAAAAGGCTTTACGGCGAAAGCAGACCATGCGATTATCTGAGGACAGCGCCCCGCATACCAACACATGAAAATCATATTTCAACCAGGCAGGTGCCACACAAAAGTCAGAAATAACGCTATAATTCATGCCTTACCTTTGAAGATCATCTTCTGTTGGCACTCCAAAATGTCCCATAAACATCACAAATGGTCCTTTTGTTCGATGAAGTCCTTCTTTATATCCCCAAAATGTCCATTTATTTGGATAATTTGATTCAGAAAATACACCGGTTCCAACTCGCCCAACATGAATACAAAGTATCTAATAAATGACCTGTAAACTTGGTCCAAACATTTCAAACAACTTTCCTAATAAAACCTTAGATATCCTAAAACGTAAATAATCGATAAAAATTTAAGACTGGATAAACTGTGTTCAATACCGGACGAAAACAAACGTTGACATCTAGTGGAAGCCATAGGAACTGCAAGTAGGTTCCTAATAAAAAGGGATTACCATAGAAAACTAATGGAAAACAGATTGACCTAAAAAAAAATGTCCCTGGATGGATTGTGCTCGGGGTTTCGCCTGCCAAATCAGTTCGGTTATACTCAGACACTATTCAAACAGTTTTAGAAAGTTCAGAGTGTTTTCTATCCAAATCTACTAAGCTTTGGGCCTGAGTAGCAGGCAGTTTACTTTGGGCACGCTTTTCATCCGGACGTGAAAATACTGCCCCCTTTCCCTAAGAAGTTTTAACAAACTATAGTTTTGGACTATAGTTTTGGCAAGTATGTTAGGACATCTACTTTGTGCATAATCTGTTGTTTAACAATTGTGCAACTTATAATTCACTGTATCACATTTCCAGTGGGTCAGAAAATTCAGGAAAGTGATGTCATAGGCTAACTGACATCATTGAGTAAATTGGAGTTGTACCTGTGGAAGTATTTCAAGGCCTACCTTTAAACTCAGTGCCTCTTTTTTTGACATCATGGGAAAATCAAAATAAATCAGCCAAGACATCAGAAACAAAATTGTAGACCTCCACAAGTCTGGTTCATCCTTGTCAGCAATTTCCAAACGCCTGATGGTGCCATGTTCATCTGTACAAAAAATAGTACGCAAGTTTAAACATCACCGGACCACGCAGCTGCCATACCACTCAGGAAGGAGACGCGATCTGTCTCCTAGAGATTAACTTACTTTGGTGGGAAAAGTGCAAATCAATCCCAGAACAACAGCAAAGCACCTTGTGAAGATGCTGGAGGAAACCGGAACAAAAGTATCTATATCCACAGTACAACGAGTCCTATATCGACATAACCTGAAAGGCCTCTTAGCAAGGAAGAAGCCACTGCTCCAAAACCGTCATAAAAAAGACAGACTACAGTTTGCAACTGCACATGGGGTCAAAGATCGTACTTTTTGGAGAAATGTCCTCTGGTCTGATGAAACAAAAATCGAACTGTTTGGCCATAATGTCCTTCGTTATGTTTGGAGGAAAAGGGGGAGGCTTGCAAGCCGAAGAACACCATCCCAACAGTGATGCATGGGGGTGTCAGCATCATGTTGGGGGGGTGCTTTGCTGCAGGAGGGACTGGTGCACTTCACAAAATAGATGGCATCATGAGGGAGATAAATTGTGGATATATTGAAGGGTCTTCCAATGGACAATGAACCCAAGCATACTTCCAAGGTTGTGGCAAAATGGCTTAAGGACAACAAAGTGAAGGTATTGGAGTGGCCATCACAAAGCCCTCACCTCAATCCCATAGAACATTTGTGGGCAGAACTGAAAAAGCGTGACGCGAGCAAGGAGGCCTACATACCTGACTCAGTTACACCAGCTCTGTCAGGAGGAATGGGCCAAAATTCACCCAAATTATTGTGAGAAGCTTGTGGAAGGCTACTCAAAACGTTTGACCTAAGTTCAACAATTTGAAGGCAATGCTACCAAATACTAATTTAGTGTATGTTAACTTCTGACCCACTGGGAATGTGATGAAAGAAATAAAAGCTGAAATAAGTTATTCTTTCTACTATTATTCTGACATTTCACATTCTTAAAATAAAGTGGTGAACCTAACTGACCTAAAACAGGGAATTTTTACTGGGATTAAATGTCAGGAATTGTGAAAAACTGAGTTTAAATGTATTTGGCTAAGGTGTATGTAAACTTCCGACTTCAACTGTATATGGGGACACAACCATCCCTGCTCTGCAGATTTAGCTGTGAATAGAGAATTATTAGATCATTTATTTTGGTACTGGCCATATTTAGCTGGTTTTTGGTCGAAGGTTCAGGAATAGCTGAAGAATTGCAACATTTACCTGAATCTGTCTCTGCAAATAGCACTGCTGGGTGATTAAAAAAATTCATAGTCAATTGATCAATGATGTAATAATACTCTTAGGGAAATATTGTATCTTTAATTTACAATCTGTAAAAACTATGAGAATATAAAGGTTAAGAATGTTTGTGAAACATCACAACACAGTTGAAAAATAGATGGCAAATAGATGGTCTCAGAGATGAGTTCCCACATATGCTGAGCACTTGTTGGCTGCTTTTCCTTCAGTCTGCGGTCCAACTCATCCCAAACCATCTCAATTGGGTTGAGGTCAGGTGACTGGAGGCCAGGTCATCTGATGCAGTGCTCCATCGCTCTCCTCCTCGGTCAAATAGCCCTTATACAAAATAAAGGAAAACCTTTGAATGAGTAGGTGTGTCCAAACTTTTGACTGGTACTGTACAAAAAATATATATGGGAGATTGAAAATGACGCAGACAATTACATTGATGGAAGCCACAAACTATCTGCAATATTAAAGCTGATCTACCCCTAAATACATTTAGTTAATACAATGTTTTATTGATATCAAATATGATGTCTGTTAGGGTTTCTTGCGGTCAATTTGTCGTTAAAAAAATACTATTAGTAACTATGCTTCGGCCCCCTGATCATCTTCTTATGAAAGAAGAAAATTGCCCCAGGCTGAATCTAGTTGATCTCTGGCATGTAGCATTTAAACAGTAGTGATGAAGACGATGATGATGACTGTCTGTTTATGACACTGGCTGAGTACTATAATACCGTGTGTGTGTGATTTGTTATGTAGAATGACCTGACCTCAGCCTGGAGCACCAACCATCATATGGCCAACATCTTTGACTTCACATTGGACGAGTTACAAAGCCTCAAAAGGTAAATGGTTTGGATACTAAGGGCCAGTTTCCCTGACAGATTCAGATTGGATTAAGTAGCATGTTCAATTGAGTTTATCAATTTAAAGTTATTTTAAATCTAGGACTGTGTCTTGAAAACCAGCTCTAACTGTAATTTTTAACACTTTTGTCTAGATGCTCATTTCCAATGAACTCTGTACTACTGCAAACATTTGACATTGACTTCGATTGAATGCAATAATTTTCAAGGCCCTAGCTATCTACTTAATTTACATGAATTTCCCTTTGAAAGACAACCTCTGGCAGTGTTGTTTTGTCACCCCTCTGATGATTTTCATCAATGTGTCGAACGAAGAGATTTAATTACGCTTTCCTGTAAAGGTTATCTCCCGAACAGTGCATAGTAATAAAAGTAAAGGCAAACACTTTGGGGACTGTTGAGAATCAACCAAGCTTTCTTAGAGGAAAATCAAGAGATGGGGAATAGCTGGTGCAACGCCAAAAAGTGGACTAACGCTGTCGGAATGTGAGGAGTGGAATAGGCTTGGTCATAACTCTATAGCACCTGAACAGAGCTGGAGGATGAGAACAGCTAAAATAGTCTGTGGGAGCTTTGAAGCATTACATTAACTTTCTTCCATTAGCTAGATATAGTACTTTCTCACACATTCACACGCCTTTAGCATGCAGGCTCTTTTATTATATGGGCGCAGAACAGTGACTTGCAAATTCAAGTCGCAGGGTGAGGGACCATGGTAATAATGTACATTTTCCTTTGAGGTTAGGATTAGAAACGACAAAATAGGACTATTCTATCTGGTCCAGGGGCCACAAAATCCTCTGAATAGCACTTATTTCCAGCGTCTGAACGGAGCTGACGCTGTTTACTCCTCAGCACTAGCTCGGGACGGACCTTCAGTCTTGACCTGGACTCCACAGACGCTGCCAGCACCTCTGGGTCCGCCACCACCAGTGTCTCCTACGACTTCAGGTACAGTACGAGAGTCACCAAGACTTAGATTGTTAGAAAAGGCAACTCCCTCACGCACGGTTACCTCTGCAAATTGTTCATTGTGTTGGCATTAGGAGGAGGTCCTGTCTTCTTTATTTTGCTCCACTGTGTGGAATGTGTTGCAAACCGATCGATAAGACCCCCGACTGGAACCGCTGCAGCCCGGGCTGTCAGATGAGATTTTTTGTCTCCCACGCTTTCTAAGCTCTTGGACATTGTCCTATGTGAGGAGTTGAGGAGAGCCAAAACATGTTTGACAGCACACAAAAATAAGTATGATGTGAGGTCCTGGATTATTTAATGTGGTTGGCTCCTCTACATCTTCTAATATTTGCTTGAATATTTGCTTAAACTTGGTTGGAACCTAGCAATGGAAGTGACTATACATTCACTATATCCACATTCACAACCCCCCGATGACAGAATTATTTGAACACTGTGAAACACCACCCCTCCCCATATCTGCGAACAACCCTGGGCTCCCTAACTGACTGGCTTAATTTGGCGACACTCTCGGTGCTGGCTCCTCGCACGAGGGAGGGGCTCTGAAGTCTGACATACAGAGTGTATTGACACTCTCTGATAGGTTTAAAAAAATATATATTAATAATCATTTGTCTTTGCCTTTACTGTGTTTTGTTTCATGACTGAAAATCATACTGTTTGGCATCCCGGTGGAGCTGCTGACATCTCCTGTGGCTCTATTTCCAGCTGGCACTAAGGAGGCACATGTTAGTTTGCAATTTCGTCATGTATAAACTGGCATTTTACGGCCCTAATGCAAGGTTTGGTAATTTACCTGTCTATTTTCATCTCGCTTGCCCTGAGGTGGGAGGGGTGGCAATATTTAATTTCATGCAGAGCTAATGGGAAGTTCAGACCCACAAAAAGCAGGTCTTAATGGTAACGCAGTTTATAATGGCATGGAGTTTGAGAGTGGAAACACAGCCATGCATGACACACAGTGCCTATGGAAGGAGAAATGTGTCTTTTATGCCAATTCATCTGGTTTAGAAACATAATTTAGTTTAATTTGATTCGAAACCAAGCATAGCCTACCCTCCCCTTAATCAAGGCTGGTTTAGCAGCATCAGAAAGGTGCGCATGTGTATTCTGGCTTATAGCCAAAAGAAGCAATGCGTTTTGCCTTTTTTATCCTGGTCTTGCAAAGTAGCATTTCCATAAAAGTAGCCATCCCCATTTCCAAAGAGCGCCTCATGTTATTACGAAAGACTCCCTTATCCAAACTTATTGAAGGATTCAGTCCTATAATGCAGTATCAACGGTAGGCCAAGGCTGTATTTTGCTTATTGACAACATGCCTCACATACAATACAATTTACAGAGCCTAGTATTTTGTTATTTTTGGAGAACTGCGATACGTAAAGATATGTAGGCTAGGCTCGTTGAAGCCAATTACAACTCCAAACATACTGTTGCTATTACTCATTACCGTAGCCTATGCTATTTAATAAACTGTAGTATCAATCCACAATGGACCTGGACGAGAATTGAAGTTGATGACAATAACCTACAGAACTTGAGACAAACGCAGGCAGTATTAAGCCTATGGACCGCGTTGATTGGCCAGTGAGGGGCCAAGCCCTCGTCACAACTACTGTTTATTCATCAACATCCAGCCCTTTCGGGCCACCGCCAGCTATTGCATTCATAATTACGGCTGTGAAAATAGCTAACATATTTCTGAAACACCCCCAGGACCTACAGTTGAAGTCAGAAGTTTACATATACTTAGGTTGGAGCCATTAAAACTTGTTTTTCAAACACTCCACAAATTTCTTGTTAACAAACTATAGTTTTGTCAAGTCGGTTAGGACATCTACTTTGTGCATGACACAATTCATTTTTCCAACAATTGTTTACAGACAGATTATTTCACTTATAATTCATTGTTTCACAATCCCAGAAGTTTACATATACTAAGTTGACTGTGCCTTTAAACAGCTTGGAAAATTCCAGAAAATGATGGCATGGCTTTAGAAGCTTCTGATAGGCTAATTAACTAATAGGCTAATCATTTGAGTAAATTGTAGGTGTACCTGTGGATGTATTTCAAGGCCTACCCTCAAACTCAGTGTTTTTTGCTTGACATCATGGGAAAATCAGCCAAGTCCTCAGAAAATAAATTGTAGACCTCCACAAGTCTGATTCATCCTTGGGAGCAATTTCCAAACGCCTGAAGATGCCACAAACAATAGTACGCAAGTATAAACACCATGGGACCACGCAGCCATCATACTGCTCAGGAAGGAGATGCTTTCTGTCTCCTAGAGGTGAACGTACTTTGGTGGGAAAAGTGCAAATCAATCCCAGAACAACAGCAAAGGACTTTGTGAAGATGCTGGAGGAAACAGGTGCAAAAGTATCTATATCCACAGTAAAACGAGTCCTATATCGACATAACCTGAAAAGCCGCTCAGCAAGGAAGAAGCCACTGCTCCAAACCCGCCATTTAAAAAAAGCCAGACTACGGTTTGCAACTCCACATGGGGACAAAGATCGTACTTTTTGGAGAAATGTCCTCTGGTCTGATGAAACAAAAATAGAACTGTTTGGCCATAATGACCATTGTTATGTTTGGAGGAAAAAGGGGGAGGCTTGCAAGCTGAAGAACACCATCCCAACCGTGAAGCACTGGGGTGGCAGCATCATGTTGTGGGGGTGCTTTGCTGCAGGAGGGTGGTGCACTTCACATCATGAGGCAGGAAAATGATGTAGATATATTGAAGCGACATCTCAAGACATAAGTCAGGAAGTTAAAGCTTGGTCGCAAATGGGTCTTCCAAATAGACAATGACCCCAAGCATACTTCTAAATTTGTGGCTAAATGACAACATAGTCAAGGTATTGGAGTGGCCATCACAAAGCCCTGACCTCAATCCCATAGAAAACGTGTGGGCAGAACTGAAAAAGCGTGTGCGAGCAAGGTGGCCTACAAACCTGACTCAATTACACCAGCTCTGTCAGGAGGAATGGGCCAAAATTCACCCAACTTAGTGTGGGAAGCTTGTGGAAGGCTAACCCGAAACGTTTGACCCAAGTTCAACAATTTGAAGGCAATGCTACCAAATACTAATTGAGTGTATGTTAACTTCTGACCCACTGGGAATGTGATGAAATAAATCCATCTCTCTACTATTATTCTGACATTTCACATTCTTAAAATAAAGTGGTAATCATAACTGACCTAAAACTAGGAATTTTTACTAAGATTAAATGTCAGGAATTGTGAAATACTGAGTTTAAATGTATTTAGCTAAGGTGTATGTAAACTTCAGACTTCAACTGTATAACGCTATTTCCAGTGCTTGGATGTATCATTGCTTTAGGTTTGTTCAAATAGAGCCCTGAGAGAGAGAACTGATTGTGATGATGATGTTTACACTTATGTTACTCTGCCCTGTCTGTTTCCCCTCTGGTACTCAGCCTACACATACATACATACACACAGTCCTGGGAGATGAGTAGTGTTCAGGTGTGTGCGTGCACTGTTAATCTACTGACTGGTTTATGCTGTAGAGTTGCCCCCAGTGACACCAATTTGATTATTTGAATGTTCATGTTCAAGATATCAACCCAGAATTTAGAATGTGAGGCTCTGAGGCTAATAAAAATAAAAAAAAGTGAGTGAATTTTTACCCCTTTTTCGTGGTATCTAATTGTTAGTAGCTACTATCTTGTCTCATCGCTACAACTCCCGTACGGGCTCGGGAGAGACGACGGTTGAAAGTCATGCGTCCTCCGATACACAACCCAACCAAGCCGCACTGCTTCTTAACACAGCGCGCATCCAACCCGGAAGCCAGCCGCACCAATGTGTTGGAGGAAACGCCTTGCACCTGGCAACCTTGGTTAGCGCGCACTGCGCCTGGCCCGCCACAGGAGTCTCTGGTGCGTGATGAGACAAGGATATCCCTACCGGCCAAGCCCTCCCTAACCCGGACAACGCTAGGCCAATTGTGCGTCGCCCCACGGACCTCTCGGTCGCGGCCGGTTACGACAGAACCTGGGCGCGAACCCAGAGTCTCTGGTGGCACAGCTGGCGCTGCAGTACAGCGCCCTTAACCACTGCGCCACTCGGGAGGCCTGAGGCTTATAATTGAGGCTAAATATGACATTGTATTGATGTTCCTTGTTTGATATGTTCAGAGTGTAAAGAATTGGGGAAACTACCAGATACGGGGTGCCACACAGGACATTTTCAAAGGGATTTATTGCTTTTTAAAGGCAGTTGCTCTTTAAGTGTGGCATTGAGGAGGGAGTGTAAAAGCAGCACAGTTATTGGGCATGACAATGAGACAGAGAAAAATCATGTAGCTGACCACAGCTACCCCTGGAGGCTGATCCAAGTCATGTTAATAATCGCAGTCTTCTTTTGGATTGGGTTGGTGGATTGCATCCAACTTAAAGGTGCATACACCACCACCTATTGTACTAAAGTGTGAGGCCAGTCACGGCCTACCTACATTACATTCTCTTCATTATTCCTGTTCCTAAAAGGAAAATCTTGTACCACCAACTAGCCCTAGACCTATATACCACTATTTAATAAACATTTAAATCACCACCCCATTAACTCTTCTGCAGTAAAATCTTGCACACCCAGGTACTTCTCTGCAGCTGCCAGTTTCCCACGACCCCATTCTCACTACTTTGACCCTATCTGCTCCTGCACCATGCCAAGGGCCTGGGATGACTGGACGTCGCTCTTCAACACATCCTGTAACTCTTTTGAAGTAAAATCTCATATACCCAAATATTTCTCTGCAGCTGCCACCACAACATTTATTCTCTGTGATTTACGTTCCATTTCTGCAGTACATTTGATAACCATTGCTAAGAAGCCAACCTTACTGAAGCAAAACTCACTTGTTGGCCTATCCCCCTGTGCTGGCACAAATCTACTAGGGCTGGGCGGTATACCATATTTGACTATATACCAGTATTAATGCACGGACCGGTTTAGGTTTTTACTTTACCTTCTATAACAGTATTTGAATGTTTGGTTTGTTAAATGTGATACGCTGTGTGTAACATCCATTTTTATAGTTTACTATGCTACTTGAGTCATCTCTCTCTCACGCAGCTTTCCACACAGACCTAGTTCCACCCCCGTCACTAAAGGAGCTCATTTGTTGTTGCTATTGATAATGTGTGGGCAGAACTGAAAAGGCGTGTGCGAGCAAGGAGGCCTACAAACCTGACTTAGTTACACCAGCTTTGTCAGGAGGAATGGGACAAAATTCACCCAACTTATTGTGGGAAGCTTGTGGAAGGCTATCTGAAACGCTTGACCTAAGTTAAACAATTTAAAGGCAATGCTACCAAATTCTAATTTAGTGTATATAAACTTCTTCCCTACTGGGAATGTGATGAAAAAAATAAAAGCTGAAATAAATCATTTTCTACTATTATTCTGACATTTAACATATTAAAATAAAGTGGTGAACCTAACTGACCTAAAACGGAATTATTACTAGGATTAAATGTCAGGAATTGTGAAAAACTAAGTTTAAATGTATTTGGCTAAGGTGTATGTAAACTTCTGACTTCAACTGTATGTGTTGCCACCAGAGGGTCACACACTACTCATAAAGCAAATGTAGAACTTTTATTAATCAAAAATGTGAAAAATACAATGATATGATATTTTGGCCATATCGCTCAGCCCTACTGGGATCCTCACCCTTGACCTATCCTCCTCCACTTTCATCACTGTCTCAGCATACGAAACTCTCTGCACTACTCTGACTCTGGCCACTTGCCTCTCCTGCACCGGACACTTCCGATCCCCAGAATCATGAACACCCCTACATTTGACACACACAACTTTATCCACCGAAACTACACAATCGTCTATCCCTTTCCCTCCTGCACACTTCCCACATCTTGGAATCTCCCTCCTACAAACTGCTTTCACGATGCTTCCTACCGGGTCTGCATCACACAAAACAGCGGGTGTCACAAAAACCAGGAATTTCTACTTCAATTGCTCCACCTCCACACTTAATACTACCCCAAAAATGACCCTTTTCAATGTTGCCCTGTTCCTAACAGCAAGGCAAGAAACATATCTTGACCCATGTTGTGTAACGCAATCGCAGTAGGTGTCCAATGTCCAGTTGTACAAAAGTGTTTGTTGACTCCACAAAGGTATGACTGGTGGCACAGCAAAGCACAAAAAGCAGTAAATTCAGGAAACAGTCGTTACTTTTGTTTCAATAGGTTGCTGATATCAGGGTCATTACGTTCATTAGGCATCAAATGGAATAAAACAGACTGAAAGAGGGAGGGACTAACTGGACTTGTCCAATAAGACAAGGTTTCCCAAACTCGGTCCTGGGCAGGGTTAAGGGTTAAGTTTAGTGCCAGGTAAGGGTTAGTAGCTAGCTAGTTGAAATGTTACTGATAGTCTGTAGAGCAGGGTTTCCCAACTCTCCTCAGGCCCGCACCGATGTTTCAGAGTTTTCGTTTTAACCCTAAACTGGCACTCCTGATTTCAATTAGTCAACTAATCATCAATTGAATCAGGTGTGCCAGTGTAGGGTTAAAACAAAATGTGAAACTGGGGGGACCGAGGAGAGGGTTGGGGAAACCCTGCTGTAGAGCATCTACAGATGGATTATCAAAATAAAGTGTTACCAAATGTTTTTTGCTGCATGCCCTAATGAACCCGTTATTCTAACTTGTTGCAGGAAGAATGTTGGCAGTCGTAAGAGGAAGCTGCCCACCTCTAACTATACGGTGCTGGCCACTAAGAAGGAGGTGGTGGAGAGCGAGCTGAGCCCCATGGAGCTGAGCCTACCAGGAGAGGAGGCTGCCTCCGCGATGCTGGACAACGCGATCGACAGCCACACCTTTGACAGCATCAGCGAGGACGACTCCTCCCTCTCCCACCTCAAGTCGTCCATCACCAACTACTTTGGGGCGGCGGGGCGGCTCACCTGCGGAGAGAAGTACCAGGTGCTGGCCCGCCGGGTCACTCCAGAGGGGAAGGTGCAGTATCTGGTTGAATGGGAGGGCACCACTCCCTACTGACCTAGCCGGCCAGACTGGCTGGCTGCTGCAGTCAGGAGGTGTCGCAGAGGAAGGGGGAGTAATAGGCAAGATCGGCCTAGCAAGGCCTACCTGGTTGTACTCGTTTATTTTTTTTCATGTTACTTTCTCTTGCTCTACAGTGCTATCTTTATTTCAGTGTATAATATTATTTTGGGTATATTGAACCAATTTGGTAGCGTCCTCTTGAGCATCTTGAATAGTAACAAAGTCTGAAAAACTGTGTTCCGGATGCTAGTTTGAGTAGGTTTGTGATGGTAAAGATAACGAAAGAGTTGGCTCAGAGTTCCAAGAGAGAACAATACCACTGATTCTAAAGGATGGGAGCAAAACTGTTGGAAGAGCACTACTAAAACACGGGCTCTGTGTCCCTAAATTCAACAATATTCTGCTTTATTAATAGTTTTTCCACAGTATTTTTAAAAACGTTCTGTTTAGAATTATTTCACAATAACAGCAATATGCCATATCTATGCCACATTTACAGTGCCTTCAGAAAGTATTCATGCCCCTTGACTTATTCCACATTTTGTTCTGTTACAGCCTGAATTCAAAATTGATTAAATGTATTGTTTCCACCCATCTATACACAATACCCCATCTACACACACTACCCCATTTTGCAAATGTAGGGAAAATGAAATACACATATCTAATTCACTTAAGTATTCACAGCCCTGAGTCTATACTTTGTAGAAGCACCTTTGGCAGCGATTACAGCTGTGAGTCTTTCTGGTTAGGTCTAAGTGCTTTCCACACCAGAATTGCAACATTTGCCCATTTTATTATTTTCCGAATTCAAGCTCTGTAAAATTGGTTGTTGGATCATTGCTAGACAACCATTTTCAGGTCTTGCCATAGATTTAAATCAAAACTATATCTAGGCCGCTCAGGAACATTCGCTGTCTTGGTAAGCAACTCCAGTGGGCCTCCCGAGAGGTGCAGTGGTCTAAGGCACTGCATCGCAGCGATTCTGGGTTCAAGTCTAGGCTCTGTCGCAGCCAGCCCTGTCCGGGAGACCCATGGGGCGACGCACAATTGGCCCAGCGTCGTCCGGGTTAGGGGAGGGTTTGGCAGGGATGTCCTTGTCACATCGCACACTAGCGACTCCTATGGCGGGCTGGGCGCAGTGCAAAGAAAAAAAGCTACTCCAGTGTATATTTAGCCTTGTGTTTTAGGTTATTGTCCTGCTGAAAGGTAGATTTGTCTCATGGTGTCTGGTGGAAAACAGATTGAATCAGGTTTTCCTCTAGGATTTTGCCGATGTTTTAGCCACATTCCGTTTCTTAGCCCCCCAGTCCTTAACAAAAAAAATTGATTGGAGAAGATTTGGAAAGGCATACAAGTGTCTATATAGGGTCCCACAGTTGACAGTGCATGTCAGAGAAAAAACCAAGCCATCAGGTCGAAATGAATTGTCCATAGAGCTCATAGACAGGATTGTGTCAAGGCACAGATTTCGGGAAGGGTACACAAAACACTTCTGCAGCATTGAAGGTCTCTAAGAAAACAGTGGCCTCCATCATTCTTAAATGGAACAAGTTTGGAACCACCAAGACTCATCCTAGAGCTGCCCAATCAGGGGAGAAGGACCTTGGTCAGGAAGGTGACCAAGGACCCGGTTGTCACTCCGACAGAGCTCCAGAGCTCCTCTGTCGAGATAGGAGAACCTTCCAGAAGGACAACAATCTCTGCAGCACTCCACCAATCAGGCCTTTATGGCAGAGTGGTCAGACGGAAGCCACTCCTCAGTAAAAGGCAAATGACAGCCCGCTTGGAGTTTTCCAAAAGGCACCTAAAGATTCTCAGACCATGAGAAACAAGATTTTCTGGTCTGATGAAACCAACATCGAACTCTTTGGCCTAAATGCCAAGCATCACGTCTGGAGGAAACCTGGCACCAGCCCTACGTTGAAGCATTGTGGTGTCAGCATAATGCTGTGGGGATGCTTTGGGACAAGTCTCTGAATGTCCTTGAGTGGCCCAGACAGAGCCCGGACTTGAACCTGATTAAACATCTCTGGAGAGACCTGAAAATAGCTGTGCAGCAAAGCTCACCATCCAACCTGACCGAGCTTGAGAGGATCTGCAGATAAGAATGGGAGAAACTCTCCAAATAGAGGTGTGCCAAGTTTGTAGCGTCATACCCAAGAAGACTTGAGGCTGTAATTGCTGCCAAACTTGCTTCAACAAAGTACTGAGTAAAAGGTCTAAATTCTATGATATTCTTGTTTTTAATTTTTTATAAATATGCAAAAGAAAAATATGTTTTAATTTGTTTTTGCTTTGTTGTTATGGGCTATTGTGTGTAGATTGTGGAAAATGTAATCCATTTTAGAATAAGGCTGTAATGTAAAAAAAATGTGGAAAGTATCAAGGGGTCTGAATGCACTGTATAATTTCATATTTTTTGGAGTGGTGGCAACGATTTAGCAGCGGCAGCTCGCCTCTGCAAAATGAATATAGGGGGAAACACTGGCAAACACTGCAAGCACCTCTTATATAGTGTATAGTCCTGGTTTTCCTTTGGCTCTGTTTATGCTGACATAGGTAGTTTGGCTAAGTAGATGCAAAACTTGTATTTTCCCGGAAATGCAATGCAGATGATGGAGAGCTTAACATAGTACTTTTAGACACTGTAAGATCTTTTTTGACATTTGAAATCTAGAAAGTTACAATGAGAATATTATGGACTTCAAGGGGTAGTCTTGGTTTATTTTCTTACAATATCCAAAGATTTCTTTACATATTCCTCCCATCCATAGTTATTTCTGTGTTGCCTCAAGACATATATATATATATATATGCTGTTGATTTTTTTTCACTAACAGTGAAACCTGGGTCGTGTTCCTTAGGGCGCTCAGTGGAAAAAACAAATATTTGTGTTAAGGGCTTCATATGACAAGTCCAGGTCGTCCCTCCCTGTTTCATTTTGTTTCCTTCTTTTTCTGCCTAATGAACATGATGCAGAAAATAAATATTCGATTTCAATAAGTCAGTACATTATAAAAGATAAATGATGCTTTCCTATTAACACAACGTGCATAACCCCCTTTGCTTCATTGCACTATTGACATCTTAAACTATGCAAGTATTGTTTTTCAATTCCTTTTTACTAAATAACCAAATATTATTTACAAATAGTTTTAATTGATGAATATGGAAATGTGTGATCAGAAGTCACATGCTATATGTGTTTTATATTATTAATAAGAAAAGTTTGAAGCTAATTGTAATATTTTTCCCGAATGGCATTTTGCAACCATTTATGCTCTTATGTCTTTAAATTACAGTATGACTGTATTCACTCTAAAACAAACTGTTTACATGAGTAGATTCATATCTATCCTATGGAGTCTCCATTTAATATAATTTTTTGGATGACTCTTAAAGTGACATGTCAATGGTAAACTTTGTTCATTGTTTTACATTAATAGGCCTTTTTTTTTACCATGTAACATGCCCATAGCTGTGTAGATAGAGAACATACTGTATACATTTCTCCTATTTGCTATGCTTGTTAGAAATGATGTCTCTCAGCGAGTATTGTGCATCCTTTATTTGTAATTTGTCAAATCTTTATTTGGTATTTTGAATTGTAATTAAAAGCATTTTGAGATGTGTGTATTTGCTCCTTGGAAAGATGCCATATCAGTTAACTCCATGGTAACGGCAAAGTGCCCAAGAAACCCGATTCACACAGGAATAGAAATGTTAAATGGTGCATGATCTAAAAACCATACCCACATATGTTCACAAAAGGCTTTAGCATTACTAAAAGCCAAGCCTGGTGGTTTTCCAGAGCAGCATGTGTGAAGTGTTACAGGAGAAGACTCCATGTCTTTTCCTTTAATAATTGTTCAACCTCTTATCTTTGCTCTCTAAACGTTGAACATCACTGGCACTAGAGGGCAGCAAAATAGCACGATACAGACTGATCAGATCTGTTGTGATTGAAAGTCATAATGATGATGTTTGACGACATCTTCAGCAATGCTAAGTACACCTATGTCCCATAAGTTTCCAAAGTCATTTATAAAAATAAATAAAAAATGTGCAACCGACCGAGACTTTATCCCACCCAAGTCTATGCCAGAGAGTTAATTCTTCAATATAATTAAGGCGTTTTACGCTCCAGTCAGTTTGTCAAAACACTGCCCTATAGTCGTTCGTGGCGAAGAAGTTGTGGAAGTCGTGCATAATTATGGTCCTGAAAAGTGAAAAAAATGCTTAACGTAAAAGTACATCAAACAATAATAGCCGAGGGAGACGCCACTGTATTTTTTGTTATCCCCGAGAAAAGTGCGCTCTACGAAATAATGAGAATTTGGTGATCCCATCTTTCACGATGTCAATTCCAAGGCTGGATGAGTGTTTGCGGTAAGTAACGTTAGCCGTTAATAAACACAGCAAATGTTTTAAATTAAACCTCCCAACTCAAGCACCGATGAAAAGGGGATGCATCTCAAATCAATGGGCTGCTGTGTATTTGCTAAAAGCTTGTAGCTACGTTAGAACTGTTGACGTTCATGTTAAAATGTCATTCGATTCATGCGAAAGGCCAGTCAGCTAACATTACCTATCAAAATAACTAAGTTACGCATGAGTCAAGACGGGTGAGAACACTCAGCACCTAGAGAGACATTGTATTAGATATTAAGCTGCAGGATAAAAGCTTGTCCTGTAAAAACAGTAGTTGACCGAATATAGACGAGTGATGCAACCATTGCATTTTTTTTTTTAAATCAACTGTGGGAGCACTAAACTCAACTCGTCATCGACAACACTCAAACGTATGTCTTCAATCTGATATGGGTACACACTAACTGACAATACTGGTGTAACCTATCATACGGTTAACGTCAAATTAGTCAAAAAATCCATCTTCAAGCAGTAGACAACTTCAATTTGTAGACAGGATGTCACAAGCAAGGGACATTTGACCCCGGGTAGTAACCTTATTCTCCAGCAAAATGGGGATTACTGAAAATACAGCATTGCCCTGTAATGACATGGTCTATGCTGCCTGCCTACAGTGCCTAGCATAGGCAATATCCCCTACCCTTAACTTCATTTTAGTATGAAAACAGTCAAGCTCAGTAGCTAAATTACTGTGCTTGATGGACTTGAGTCACCTAACCATTCTGTACCACAGCATTGATGAGCCCAGAAGAATGAGCCCAATGCCCTACTGCGAAAGGAAGGATTATTGAAGGATCCCCTTGAGTCTTGATTAGAGGTCGACCAATTAATTAGGGCCGATTTCAAGTTTCATAACAATTGGGTAATTGGCATTTTTGGACACCGATTATGGCAGGTTACATTGCCCTCCATGAGGAGACTGCGTGGCAGGCTGACTACCTGTTATGCAAGTGCAGCAAGGAGCCAAGGTAAGCTGCTAGCTAGCATTACATTTATCTTATAGAAAACAATCAATCTTAACATAATCACTAGTTAACTACACATGGTTGATGATATTACTAGTTTATCTAGCTTGTGCTGCGTTGCATATAATCAATGCAGTGCCTGTTAATGAATCATTAAATCACAGTCTACTTTGCCAAACGGGTGATTTAACAAGCGCATTTGCGAAAAAAGCACTCGTGTACCAATGTGTACCTAACCATAAACATCAATGCCTTTCTTAAAGTCAATACACAAGTATATATTTAGAAACCTGTATATTTAGTTAATATTGCCTGCTTACATGAATTTATTTTAACTAGGGAAATTGTGTCACTTCTCTTGCGTTCTGTGCAACAGAGTCAGGGTATATGCAGCAGTTTGGGCCGCCTGGCTCGTTGCGAACTGTGTGAAGACCATTTCTTCCTAACAAAGACTGTAATTAATTTGCCAGAATTGTACATAATTATAACATTGAAGGTTGTGCAATGTAACCGCAATATTTAGACTTAGGGATGCCACCCGTTAGATAAAATACGGAACGGTTCCGTATTTCACTGGAAACATTTTTTTTCTTCGAAATGATTGTTTCCGGATTTGACCATATTAATGACCTAAGGCTCGTATTTCTGTGTGTTATTATATTATAATTAAGTCTATGATTTGATAGAGCAGTCTGACTGAGCGGTGGTAGACAGCAGCAGGCTCGTAAGCATTCATTCAAACAGCACTTGTGCATTTGCCAGCAGCTCTTCGCTGTGCTTCAAGCATTGAGCTGTTTATGACTTCAGGCCTATCAACGCTTGAGATTAGGCTGGCAATACTAAAGTACCTATTAGAACATCCAATAGTCAAAGGTATATGAAATACAAATGGAAAAGAGAGCAATATTCCTATAATAACTACAACCTAAAACTTCTTACCTGGGAATATTGAAGACTCATGTTAAAATGACCCACCAGCTTTCATATCTTCTGAGCAAGGAAGTTAAATGTTATCTTTTTTACATGGCACATATTGCACTTTTAATTTCTTCTCCAACACCTGTTTTCTTGCATTCTTTAAACCAAATTGAACATGTTTCATTATTTATTTGAGACTAAATTGATTTTATTGATGTATTATATTAAGTTAAAATAAGTGTTCAGTATTGTTGTAATTGTCATTATTACACACATATATCTATTTTTATATATAATTAATTTATGTAAATCGTCAGTTTAATCGCTATCTGCTTTTTTGGTCCTCTTTTTTGAAAAATCATAATCGGTCGACCTCTTGTCTTGATGCTGTCTGTGTCATATGGGTAAGTAAATTAATTTATTGTTTGCCCCTTTATCAGAGCTCGCATGGATCACATCTCCACTGTACCATCCGGGATGCTGACATTTAAGTTTTATGTGCACACATTTTTCATCCATTCCAATAAAGGGACTTGCTTATATGTACAGATAGTAATAATATCTTAGTTTGTACACGTTTTGCAGATATTAAGAGCTCATCAACTAACTGGATATCCTGCAGCCAGCCTTTCACTGAGCCTGCCATATTGAAGTCCAAGTTCGGCACAGAGACCGACTATCAGCTACTTCTATTGGACAAATTAGGTATTTAACCCCTGTCCAAATAATGAATAATATATGGTGTGAGTATTGAAGAGATGGAAAATCATTTAGGCCTATATTTGTACCTTTTTAAGGAGAGTGGAATTCCACCCTCCTGGAGTGAATTATCCCATTGTTCAGTAGCAACTGTAGCCTAAGTTTCCCTCATTCCCTGCTGTCCTGGTTGCTCCTCAGATCCACCCGCTGCTGTTGCAGGAGCGCCGTGCAGTTTGGCTACTACGTCACACCCCCACTGTGCCCACAGACAGCCACACCCCCGGAGACTACACAGCCACAGATGACAGTGAGTACAACCCCACCAACTCCTCCCCTACCAGACTGGTAAACATCACTCAACTATACTATGGGATGAAACAGTTCCCTGACAAACAACAAAGTATAGTGGTAGTAAAATATAAAGTGGCTTGCGAAAATATTCACCCCCCCCTTGGAATTTTTCCTATTTTGTTGCCTTATAACCTGGAATTAAAATATATTTTTTGGGGGGGTTTGTATCATTTGATTTACACAACATGCCTACCACTTTGAAGATTCAAAATATGTTTTATTGTGAATCAAACAAGAAGTAAGACAAAAAAAACAGAACTTGAGTCGATACTTTGTAGAGCCAACTTTTACAGCAATTACTGCTGCAAGTCTCTTGGGGTATGTCTCTATAAGCTTGGCATATCTAGCTACTGGGATTTTTGCCCATTCTTCAAGGCAATACTGCTCCATTTCCTTCAAGTTGGATGAGTTCTGCTGGAGTACAGCAATCTTTAAGTCACACCACAGATTCTCAAGTGGATTGAGGTCTGGGCATTGACTAGGCCATTCCAAGACATTTAAATGTTTCCACTTAAACCACTTGAGTGTTGCTTTAGCACTATGCTGAGGGTCATTGTCATGCTGGAAGGTAAATCTCTGGAAGACTGAAACAGGTTTCCCTCAAGAATTTGCCTGTATTTAGCACCATCCATCATTCCTTCAATTCGGACCAGTTTCCTAGTCCCTGCTGATGGGGAAAAACATCCCCACCATGCTGCCACCACCATGTATCACTGTGGGGATGGTGTTCTCGGCGTGATGAGAGGTGTTGGGTTTGCGCCAGACATAGTGTTTTCCTTGATGGCCAAAAAGCTCAATTTTAGTCTCATCTGACCAGAGTACCTTCTTCCATATGTTTGGGAAGTCTCGCACATGCCTTTTGGCGAACACCAAATGTGTTTGCTTATTTTCTTCTTTAAGCAATGGCTTTTTTTCTGGCCACTCTTCCGTAAAGCCCAGCTCTGTGGAGTGTACGGCTTAAAGTGGTCCTATGGACAGATACTCCAATCTCCTCTGTGGAGCTTTGCAGCTCCTTCAGGATTATCTTTGCCTCTCTGATTAATGCCCTCCTTGCCTGGTTCTGTGAGTTTTGGTGTGCGGCCCTCTCTTGGTAGGTTTGTTGTGGTGCCATATTCTTTCAATTTTTTAATAATGGATTTAATGGTGCTCCGTGGGATGTTCAAAGTTTCTGATATTTTTATATAACCCAACCCTGATCTGTACTTCTGAAAAACTTTGTCCCTGACCTATTTGGAGAGCGCATTGGTCTTCATGGTGTCACTTGCTTGGTGGTGCCCCTTGCTTAGTGGTGCTGCAGACTATTGGACCTTTCAGAACAGGTGTATATATACTGAGAGAATGTGACAGATCATGTGACACTTAGATTGCACACAGGTGGACTTTATTTAACTAATTATGTGACTTCTGAAGGTAATTGGTTGCACCAGATCTTATTTAGGGGCTTCATAGCAAAGGGGGTGAATACATATGCACCCACCACTTTTCCGAAACAAGTTCTATTTTTAATTTCACTTCACCAAATTTGACGATTTTGTGTATGTCCATTACATGAAATCCAAATTAAAATCCATTTAAATTACAGGTTGTAATGTAACAAAATATTGTCTATTCACTCCATATTTGACAAAGAAAATACAAAGTATTCATCTGCAGCAATTGGAAGCATAGCAAACTAGGCTACTCGTTGTAAATATTGGAACTATTAATTTAATATCACACCAGAAAACATTTTGTGCAGGCTTTAACTTGCCTTTGAGTCATAGTGCTGATAATGAATTTAGCCAAGATTTAGGTTAATGGAAAATGAAACTTTGATTGGAAAAAGTTGATTGTGGTTATGAAATTAAGGCTGTTTGTCAGAAAGGGGATAATTAAAAAGAAAAAAAATAAGAAAGAAAGAGATAAAACATCAACAAAAAAGTGTGGAAAAACAGTGGAAAAGAGTGCTCCGGTTGCTGGTTGAAAATGGCAGATGTTTAAAGCCTTTATTACAGATTAAAGATTTAAAAACAGCCACATTTGTGAAATTGTTTATCCATCATGTTGTGGTCGACTGAGGCTTGGTGCTCACGGAATCAGTAGGCTATTAAACAACTGCGCAAGAGGACAGGTATATTAGAGTGTCTAGTTTGAGAAACGGACACCTCACAAGTTCTCAACTGGCAGCTTCATTAAATAGTACCCGCAAAACACCAGTCTCAACGTCTACAGTGAAGAGGCGACTCCGGGATGCTGGCCTTCTAGGCAGAGTTCCTCTGTTCGGTGTCTGTCTTCTTTTGCTCATCGTAATATTTTATTTTTATTGGCCAGTCTGAGATGTGGCGTTCTATTTGCATCTCTGCCTAGAAGGCCAGCATCCTGGAGTCGCCTCTTCACTGTTGACATTGAGACTGATGTAGACAATTAAGGCAAGGACTGTTTTCTCGTCTTCTGCTGCGTCCGCCGCATTGTTCTCAACACCAATGCTGGGTAACTTTGCTATTATGCACCATAGCAACATGGTCTAGGAGAAGGTGCCAATTCAACAGCACACTTACGTGTTTCAGAACCGCGAACAGCGACCACTATCCAACACTGGAGAAAGCACATTTGTTATTAAGTATGATTTTTATTTGTGTTGCACCATTGTTCTTACGTAATAAAACCACATACAATTTCAGTAGCAAATGTCTTAGACTGATGTACTGTGCCACCTCCACAAAGGATTAGTCCACTCAGACATGCACTAATCAGACAGGTGTCTTTTATACCATAATTTAATATGTTATTTTGCTACTGCTTGACTAAAGAAATCTCGGATGACCAACAGCCTATCGACCAAACAATCGACCAGTCGACTAAATGGGGTCAGCCCTAGCCAACATTTATGATCACTATGTTTGATGTACAGTTACACGATGACATGGTGTCATCCCCTGGGACGTTTGTCTTTTGTGAAGAAAATTTGCCACAGCACACACCTGAATGCACTCATGACTCCTTTTTATGCGCACCAAATTGAATAACTTTTTCCCTGAATTGCATTGTGAAAGCTTAACAAGGAAATATCATATTTTATAACTTTTTATAACTAGTCATGTTGGCAATAGAATAAGCTTTCAAATGATGCCCACCTGACCCAAATTGCAATTTATAATGGACCTTTTTAGGATTGCGTAAACAAATGTAGTTTGAAAACGAAAGTTCAATAAGGCTGGTCTGAATGTCGTTTAACTTAATCAACCAGCATAACATAATTCACTCTGTTTCCAATTATATGGAAATTAATACAAAGGTATCATCAGCATAGCGTCTCTTTCTTCTCCTCTTCCTCTTAATCATGTGCGGAATGTCATTTACCTTTAGCATAATTCTGCACGCTTGCTGGTAGGCCGTCATTGTAAATAAGAATTTTTTCTTAACTGACTTGCCTGGTTAAATAAAAAATTAAAATGTATCTATGGGCTCAATCATTAAAGTATCGCTTCTGTCTCTCCAATGGGTGTAAATCTTGGGATGTATTTATATGTCAACTTACCCATGTTCTCTCACTTGCTGTTTTTCAGCAACAGTTTTCTACAACCATCCATCTCCCCACCACCAGCTATAATAACCCGGAGGCCCGTCATTGTTACTCCTTTCCCCTAGCGGGGTTTCGATGACAGCTTCCCAGGGCTACTTGTCATCACTATCGGGCTCCGAGGAGCATTCCTCGGAGATGAGGCCATACCCCAAACTATTTAATAAAATGCCATATTGCGTTCCGTCTCTGTTGTTCATTCAGTTGAGCCTACACTCGATTGAACAATAATTGTGTGATGGTGGGGATGCCGGGTTGTGTTCCAAACTTAACAACTACAAGTGTGCCTGCTCTAGTTCCTCAAGGGCACAGCTAGGATAGCTAAAAAAAATGCACCTTATAGTTGAAGACTCTTCTTTGAGTCATAAAAGTGCATTGAAATTACTTGAACTGTACTAATGCTGAGCGATTAGTCCTTTTGAGGTTGGATTCGGTTATTAAATCACGGTTTTCGGTTTTGATTATTATTTTTGACATGAAATGCACTATGCGGATTGAATGCTGTAAGAACACGGAAAACAATTAATAAAAGCCCTATGATGGTACTGACTGCTTATAACTTACTAACCATCATTTATTCACATTACTTTAAGAAAATATTTGGTTGTTGTGTATATTACATTTGTTTCATTCCAAGTCATAATCTCTATATAGTTGCTGCATATGCCGTCTGAAAGAGAATTTTCCTGATGCATCAGGAAATTAAAACGAGCCTTGTGATTGGCTAAAAATTAGCAGTTCTTTGTTTCCATTCTGGGGCAGTCGAGTCATTTGGATCAGGGCTTTCTATCGTACAATAATGTTCTCTCACTCGCTCAAATGCTATAGGCCTATGTCCTATTACTACAACATTCAAATGTGCAAAAATGTATCTGAAATTCAGCCATACATATCAACAACCGTCATTTTATATAACTTAATAACAAGATTAGTTGTTGGTCTCCACTAGGCTACGACATATATTTCTAGTGTATCCTAAGATAATGAATGAACTGTCAAAATTGAGTTTAATCGCGGCCTGGGGTGGTTTAGCGGTTAGGGCCACTGCCTTCACCGCGCACATACAGGCCTACCATGTTGGCGTGGGTTCAATTTCTTCTGGCACAAATAATGCAATCTCCAGATTGACTTGATGTATTTCAAATATGGGCAGTCCAGGGTAATTTCTTATTTTTCTTGATAATAAATTACCATTATGGATAACATAAATATTAAACAAATAAAATGACACCAACCTTGGTTTCCATTCATACAAAGTGTCAGTTAAATTGCCACAGTAGATTTGATGTGGTAAACAAGGAAATACTTAATTTCTATCGTACAGAATGCTTGTAAAATAGATAAATTGCCCGTAGTCTTTTCAAAAAGGACTAAATTGTTCCAATGACAATACCAACTGGAGGGCGAACATACAGTGCATTCGGAAAGTATTCAGTCCCCTTGACATTGTTACCTTACATCCTTATTCTAAAATTAGATTTTTTTTAAATCCCTCATCAAACTACACACAAAACCCCATAATGACAAAACAAAAACAGGTATATTTTTCTGTGCAAATTTATTAAACATAAGTATATGTATATGAATAAGGTATATATATTTTTTAAGTATTCAGACCCTTTGCTATATGTGACTCGAAATTAAGCACAGGTGCATCCTGTTTCCATTGGTCAACATTAAGATGTTTCTACAATTTGATTGGAGTCCACCTGTGGTATATTAAATTGATTGGACATGATTTGGAAAGGCACACACTTGTCTATATAAGGTCCCACAGTTGACAGTGCATGTCAGAGCAAAAACCAAGCCATGAGGTCGAAGGAATTGTCCATAGAGCTCCGAGACAGGATTGTGTCGAGGCACAGATCTGAGGAAGGGTACCAAAAAATGTCTGCAGCATTGAATGTCCCCAAGAACACAGTGGAAAAAGTTTAGGACCACCAAGACTCTTCCCAGAGCTGAGCAATCGGGGGAGAAGGGTCTTGGTCAGGGAGGTGACCAAGAACCTGATGGTCACTCTGAAAGAGTTCCTCTGTGGAGATGGAAGAAGTTTCCAGAAGGACAACCATCTCTGCAGCACTCCACCAATCAGGCCTTTATGGTAGAGTGGCCAGACGGAAGCCAAGTAAAAAGGCACATGACAGCCTGCCTGGAGTTTGCCAAAAGGCACCTAAAGGACTCTCAGACCATGAGAAACAAGATTCTCTGGTCTGATGAAACCAAGATTGAACTCTTTAGCCTGAATGCCAAGCATCACATCTGGAGGAAACCTGGCACCATCCCTACAGTGAAGCTTTTAGGATGTGTTTCAGTGGCAGGAAGACCAGTCAGGATCGAGGGAAAGATGAACGGAGAAAAGTACAGAGATCCTTGATGAAAATCTGCTCCAGAGCACCCGGGACCTCAGACTGGTGTGAAGGCTCAACTTCCAACAGGACAATGACCCTAAGCACACAGCCAAGACAGCACAGGAGTGGCTTCGGAAACAAGTCTCAGAATGTCCTTGAGTGGCCCAGCCAAAGCCCTGACTTGAACCCGATCAAACATCCCAGGAGAGACCTGAAAATATTTGTGTAGCAACACTCCCCATCCAACCTGACTGAGCTTGAGAGGATCTGCAGAGAGGGATGGGAACAAAATGTGGCCAAAGTCAAGGGGTCTGAATACTTTCCGAATGCACTGTATCTTTAAAGACTTTGGTTGCAAGCATGACTATATGGCAGAGAGGAAGTGAGAGGGTTCACTCTCGCCAGAATAAGCCCAGTGCGTTTCTATGGGCTTAACTGTATGCAGACCTAAACTTGTTGGCTGCCTTCCTGCCTTTGGGACGACGATTGTTAAGGCGGAGACATGAGATAGATCTCTGACTAAGGTAACACCAACATCAATCTGACAATTAATCTTGATTGTTGTACAGTCGTCTCAAATAAAACTGTGAAGGACCTCGGCGTTACTCTGGACCCTGATCTCTCTTTTGACGAACATACCAAGACTGTTTCAATGACTTTTTTTCCATATTTCTGCAAAAATCAGAAACTTTCTGTCCAAAAATGATGCAGAAAAATTAATCCATGCTTTTGTTACTTCTAGGTTAGACAACTGCAATGCTCTACTTTCCAGCTACCCGGATAAAGCACTAAATAAACTTCAGTTAGTGCTAAATACGTCTGCTAGAATCCTGACTAGAACCCCCAAATTTGATCATATTACTCCAGTGCTAGCCTCCCTACACTGGCTTCCTGTCAAGGCAAGGGCTGATTTCAAGGTTTTACTGCTAACCTACAAAACATTAGATGGGCTTGCTCCTACCTATCTCTCTGATTTGGTCCTGCCGTACATACCTACACGTACGCTACGGTCACAAGATGCAGGCCTCCTAATTGTCCCTAGAATTTCTAAGCAAACAGCTGGAGGCAGGGCTTACTCCTATAGAGCTCCATTTTAATGGAATGGTCTGCCTGTGAGAGACGCAAACTCGGTCTCAACCTTTAAGTCTTTACTGAAGACTCATCTCTTCAGTGGGTCATGTGATTGAGTGTAGTCTGGCCCAGGAGTGTGAAGGTGAACGGAAAGGCTCTGGAGCAATGAACTGCCCTTGCGGTCTCTGCCTGGCCGGTTCCCCTCTTTCCACTGGGATTCCCTGCCTCTAACCCTATTACAGGGGCTGAGTCACTGGCTTACTGGTGCTCTTTCATGCCGTCCCTAGGAGGGGTGCGTCACTTGAGTGGGTTGAGTCACTGATGTGATCTTCCTGTCTGAGTTGGCGCCCCCCCCCCCCTTGGGTTGTGCCGTGGCGGAGATTTTTGTGGGCTATACTCGGCCTTGTCTCAGGACGGTAAGTTGGTGGTTGAAGATATCCCTCTAGTGGCGTGGGGGCTGTGCTTTGGTAAAGTGGGTGGGGTTATATCCTTCCTGTTTGGCCCTGTCCGGGGGTATCATCGGATGGGGCCACAGTGTCTCCTGACCCTTCCTGTCTAAGCCTCCAGTATTTATGCTGCAGTAGTTTGTGTCGGGGGGCAAGGGTCAGTTTGTTATATCTGGAGTACTTCTCCTGTCTTATCCGGTGTCCTGTGTGAATTTAAGTATGCTCTCTCTAATTCTCTCTTTCTTTCTCTCTCGCGGAGGACCTGAGCCCTAGGACCATGCGTCAGGACTACCTGGCATGATGACTCCTTGCTATCCCCAGTCCACCTGGCCGTTCTGCTGCTCCAGTTTCAACTGTTCTGCCTGCGGCTATGGAACCCTGACCTGTTCACCGGACGTGCTACCTGTCCCAGATCTGCTGTTTTCAACTCTCTAGAGACAGCAGGAGTGGTAGAGATACTCTTAATGAGCGGCTATGAAAAGCCAACTGACATTTACTCCTGAGATGCTGACTTGCTGCACCTTCGACAACTACCGTGATTATTATTATTTGACCATGCTGGTCATTTATGAACATTTGAACATCTTGGCCATGTTCTGTTATAATCTCCACCCAGCACAGCCAGAAGAGGACTGGCCACCCCTCATAGCCTGGTTCCTCTCTAGGTTTCGGCCTTTCTAGGGAGTTTTTCCTAGCCACCGTGCTTCTACACCTGCATTGGTTGCTGTTTGGGGTTTTAGGCTGTGTTTCTGTATGGCACTTTGCGATATCAGCTGATATAAGAAGGGCTATAAAATACATTTGATTTGATCATCTTTTAGGGAGCGGTAGAGGTGACCAATAATGGTTAATTTGAGATCAGCTGTGCGTGTGAATTTAGCGCATATTGATGGTTTAGCGAGACCTCAGTTGTCGATAATCTAGTGCCATCGATGGTTGCAATAGGCCTCTTGTTATTTGGTTATATTTCTATAAGCTACATTTTGTCGGCTACCCATTAGCCTATCAATAATCACCAATGAAAGGTGTGAAAACCGATAATCCACTGTGTTTACCTGGCTAAATCAATTTTTAAAAAATTGTGCCATCAGTTGATTGACAGATGTAGGCCTACTGTGGATCAACTTTCCTGCGGTGTGGATGCTTGCCCATCTTTTATAGTTAAGCTATGTATAATTTTCAGAGGTGGGTAGAGTACTGAAAATCTACCTCAATTGTACCGACCAACCAGTGCTCCCGCACATTGGCTAACCCGGCTATCTGCATTGTGTCCCGCCACCCACCACCCCCTCTTTTACGCTACTGCTACTCTCTGTTTATCATATATGCAGTCACTTTAACCATACCTACATGTACATACTACCTCAATCAGCATGACTAAACGGTGTCTGTATGTAGCCTCGCTACTTTTATAGCCTCGCTACTGTATATATCCTGTCTTTTTATTTTTGTTTTATTTCTTTACTTACCTATTGTTCACCTAACACCTTTTTTGCACTATTGGTTAGAGCCTGTAAGTAAGCATTTCACTGTAAGGTCTACTACACCTGTTGTATTCGGCGCACGTGACAAAGTTTGATTTGAATACTCAGCTATGAAAAGCCTCTACAACCACTGATTTATTATTTGACCCTGCTGGTCATCTATGAACATATTAAGATCTTGAAGAACAATCTGGCCTTAAATAGCCATGTACTCTTGTAATTTCCACCCAGCACAGCCAGAAGAGGACTGGCCACCCTTCAGAGCCTGGTTCCTCTAGGCTTCTTCCTAGGTTCCTGCCTTTTTTCATGGTGTTTTTCTGAGCCACCGTACTTCTACATCTCTTGTTGTTTGGGGTTTTAGGCTGGGTTTCTGTATAGCACTTTGACATCTGCTGAAGTAAAATGGGCTTTATAAATCAAATTGATCGATGGACTAGAATGCAAATCAGACACATTTCATCATTCACCAAATTGACATTTGTTTTTGCATTTTAGCTATCCCCTAACTCTTTTCCTTCACCTTAACCTACTCCTCATACGTTAATT
This sequence comes from Oncorhynchus mykiss, assembly GCF_057628025.1. NCBI lineage: Eukaryota > Metazoa > Chordata > Actinopteri > Salmoniformes > Salmonidae > Oncorhynchus > Oncorhynchus mykiss. The sequence goes on from NC_143032.1 coordinate 47,510,621, forward strand.
ATCTTAACCTTCTTGCGAAAAGTTTATTTTGTTGGCTGGCCAATTCTTCTCCCCCTCGGTTGTGCTGCTAAACGCTGTGAATAAAAAGAAAATATTGATTTCTATATGGCGCAAAAAGTTTACTGTGATGATACACTGACTGTGTATCTTACTCAAGTGTGTGTGCCGTTATCAGCAGCTTTATCCACTGGACCGCACAGTTACTGAGATAACCATGAATTTATTTTGCCTATTGCTTGACTTGAACATATAATAAAATAATTGATCTAAAAAAAAAAAAGATTTTCCCTACTCAAAAATACATCTACCCCCTATACATATGGTCTATTTTATTATAATACACACAACAATTCACACGAGAAGCGATGTAGCCTGCACATAGCCACCCAGGCTACTTGAACTGGCGTCCAGTAGACCTGCAGTCTAAATTATTGTATAGCCTACAAACACTGCTTCCAGCTGCCTCCTGGCATCGATTATGCATATTAAATAGATATGCAAATCTTCCTGCTGCATGATTATTATCCTCTTGTGACAAAATGGTTAATATTAAAATGCTACATCTGTACGGGTATATTCAACACCACTGGTTGGTCAATCAGTATAGGTCTTTTCAGTCTCAAACGGCCATGATCCTTTGATTTGAACGCTTTGGGTGCGATAAAACAACAGAGCCCCATTCAATGAGGGGAGTTGTTTATCTGGCCTGTGGGATGAGTTTGAACCGGGTGAAAAGTGATTGCTTTCGTTTTGGAGCCGGGCTGCCTTCTGGGCATGAGCCAGGTGCCCCGCTCTAATTGATTGCGAAGTCTGCTCAAAACAAAAGTGACGTAATCAAGCACGTGGAGCGATAATGAGTATTCTGTTTTCACATGCACAAGTGATTGCTTTTGATAAAATCCTGTTATCTGCCTTCCCAATGAAAACTAGTTTGAAAATTCAAATATTTATTGCATGACCAGAGGTGTATGTTTCTGGACGATGCAACTAGCGGCCTTGTTGACAACATAATTGATTTAAGGAGGGCACTCCTCCCTCCCTGCTTTCGGCCAATGACGGGCCATTACCTGGTTCAACCGGTCCAGACTAATAGAATTCCCTCAATGAGGAAGCGAAGTGTCCTTCATGTAAAATATACTTTCACAACAGTATAGGATCAGTGGTGACCTGTCATTCAGGGCAGGTTTTTAGCCCCACATTTTTAGCATAAAATAATATGAAAAAAATATTTGTATTTTTTGGGCTTGCCTGTTTTGCATGTTATTTTTTACATTAATACATGTCACATATCAGTTTGCAAACAATGTAATTTGAAAAATATATATAATTCAGTTAATAAAGCTGCATACACATGGTCTCCTTTTTGTTTTCTTGAATAAGGCAGCTCCAAAATGCAGGTGTTTAAGCCTAGCTCAGTGCTTTCTGTGGTGGTGGGGCAAGCCAGCAGATAACACGGAGCGTTGCGCCATGAATGGCTCAGTGTACTGTCACTCATGGGGACAACACATCAACTCCAAGTTTAAGTGCTTAGTAAAGGTAGACATCCAAAATTTCAGCCCTTTGGGTCCTGCCATAGTTATATTACAAGTGCCCTTCCAAGAAGGCTCAAGGTCATTGGCCACAGATAAAATCACGTTATATGTACAGTTGGACTGATCATGTCAACATCTTACTTTCAAAGTCTTAGCTAGCAGTCATCATCATGAACCAAGTTGACAATCTACTGGCAAATCCTTTTTAATCCTTGTCATATGAAGAGATATTATAGATAAAACGTATCAGTGCTCATCGCCCATTGGACATAAAGATCACACAGCAAGTTGGAAATCGCAAATTCAACAATGAGTTGTTTGGAAGGAATCAGTGGCTAACTGCAAGCATTGCAAAGAAACCACTAACGTTAGCCTGCTATTCAATGGAGTGGCGGTGGTTGTTTTTTACAGTACCCACCATAAATCAAGAGAATACCAGACTTTGATGACAAAATTTGCCCACAATGGACCTATCTTCACAAGGTGAGTCCAAAAATGTGTTGTATGCTGCTGCAATATGCAAGGGAGTTATGTATACTGTAGCTAAGAAAGTAATAGTAAGTGTATGTAAGCTGTTAGTCGGCACAGCCAGAAGAGGTCTGGCCACCCCTCATAGCCTGGTTCCTCTCTAGGTTTCTTCCTAGGTTTTGGCCTTTCTAGGGAGTTTTTCCTAGCCACCGTGCTTCTACACCTGCATTGCTTGCTGTTTGGGGTTTTAGGCTGGGTTTCTGTACAGCACTTTGAGATATCAGCTGATGTACGAAGGGCTATATAAATACATTTGATTTGATTTAGTCGTCCATGTGCCTCACCCTAATAATTTGTCTATTTTCACCAACGCGGTATTGTAAACACATCGTTCATGGCCCGGTGTGTGCAACCTTTTTTGAACAGCTTTGACAGTGCTACTGATAGTAGTGGTGGCGCTTGGCTTGCACGTACAAATTCAGCACACACAACATTCTAATAGAATTGTGTTTTTGATATGTCAAATTGTGTTATGACATTCTCTTTTTGACACGCAAAGACCCAAACAGCGTTCAATGTGCCTCACCCAAATAATTTGGTATAGTTTCACCTCTTAATGTCGCCTACTGTTCTGACTTGGTGGTGCACATATAGCCTATAACCTGTTTTAGAGAAATGTAATCATCGAATATTGTAAGAGCTTCCATTGTCTGTTTATATGCCCCCTTTATTTATCCTACGGTTCTGACTTGTACACTGTAAGAACAGCCCATGTTCTGAATTCTATCGCTGTACATTTCAAGTGTCTTGAAAAAATACAGTGCCTTGCGAAAGTATTCGGCCCCCTTGAACTTTGCGACCTTTTGCCACATTTCAGGCTTCAAACATAAAGATATAAAACTGTATTTTTTTGTGAAGAATCAACAACAAGTGGGACACAATCATGAAGTGGAACGACATTTATTGGATATTTCAAACTTTTTTAACAAATCAAAAACGGAAAAATTGGGCGTGCAAAATTATTCAGCCCCCTTAAGTTAGCGCCACCTTTTGCTGCGATTACAGCTGTAAGTCGCTTGGGGTATGTCTCTATCAGTTTTGCACATCGAGAGACTGACATTTTTTCCCATTCCTCCTTGCAAAACAGCTCGAGCTCAGTGAGGTTGGATGGAGAGCATTTGTGAACAGCAGTTTTCAGTTCTTTCCACAGATTCTCGATTGGATTCAGGTCTGGACTTTGACTTGGCCATTCTAACACCTGGATATGTTTATTTTTGAACCATTCCATTGTAGATTTTGCTTTATGTTTTGGATCATTGTCTTGTTAGAAGACAAATCTCCGTCCCAGTCTCAGGTCTTTTGCAGACTCCATCAGGTTTTCTTCCAGAATAGTCCTGTATTTGGCTCCATCCATCTTCCCATCAATTTTAACCATCTTCCCTGTCCCTGCTGAAGAAAAGTAGGCCCAAACCATGATGCTGCCACCACCATGTTTGACAGTGGGGATGGTGTGTTCAGCTGTGTTGCTTTTACGCCAAACATAACGTTTTGCATTGTTGCCAAAAAGTTCAATTTTGGTTTCATCTGACCAGAGCACCTTCTTCCACATGTTTGGTGTGTCTCCCAGGTGGCTTGTGGCAAACTTTAAACAACACTTTTTATGGATATCTTTAAGAAATGGCTTTCTTCTTGCCACTCTTCCATAAAGGCCAGATTTGTGCAATATACGACTGATTGTTGTCCTATGGACAGAGTCTCCCACCTCAGCTGTAGATCTCTGCAGTTCATCCAGAGTGATCATGGGCCTCTTGGCTGCATCTCTGATCAGTCTTCTCCTTGTATGAGTTGAAAGTTTAGAGGGACGGCCAGGTCTTGGTAGATTTGCAGTGGTCTGATACTCCTTCCATTTCAATATTATCGCTTGCACAGTGCTCCTTGGGATGTTTAAAGCTTGGGAAACCTTTTTGTATCCAAATCCGGCTTTAAACTTCTTCACAACAGTATCTCGGACATGCCTGGTGTGTTCCTTGTTCTTCATGATGCTCTCTGCACTTTTGACGGACCTCTGAGACTATCACAGTGCAGGTGCATTTATACGGAGACTTGATTACACACAGGTGGATTGTATTTTATCATCATTAGTCATTTAGGTCAACATTGGATCATTCAGAGATCCTCACTGAACTTCTGGAGAGAGTTTGCTGCACTGAAAGTAAAGGGGCTGAATAATTTTGCATGCCCAATTTTTCAGTTTTTGATTTGTTAAAAAAGTTTGAAATATCCAATAAATGTCGTTCCACTTCATGATTGTGTCCCACTTGTTGTTGATTCTTCACAAAAAAATACAGTTTTATATCTTTATGTTTGAAGCCTGAAATGTGGCAAAAGGTCGCAAAGTTCAAGGGGGCCGAATACTTTCGCAAGGCACTGTAGTTATATTGACTACGTCTGTCATTGCTTGCTCATTAATGTCTTAATCGAAATGACAGATTGTCTCTTATCCGCTTGTCATCCCCTTATGCCATAGTTTGTACATCTCAATTGTCAGTAGAAACCACATTTGTTTAAGCAAGTCAGCCATATCAGCTATGTTTTTTTTTTAAATGCCAGTAAATGAGTCTGAATGAACTGTTTTGCTGCCAGACAAGGCCAAGCTGAAAGCCAGGTGTAGCAGCGGTAAGGTGTTCGGACAGCTTTATGTAGGCCTTAACAGTTGGTGGGCACCGTTTGTCACAGTTATAGTGCAATTCATGTATTGTTTAGTGGTGTGTAATGGCTTTGCTGGCATACATCCCAAATGTTTTTATTTTGCCCCACCAATATTTACATGCTAAAAATCGCCACTGTATAGGATAAATCAAATGCATTTAGAAACACAAAAACGATATAGGCTAAAGGTTACAAATTAGGGGGCATGATTTGTTAACATAATTGTAATCCAAACCCAACGTTAATTTACTAGTGACGCGCTGAGGTTCCAAACTCCGTTTTAGATGAGACTGACTTTATGACCAAAATTATTATATTTACAATTTGTAGTCAAATTTGACACTACAACACATGATTCAGACTCCTATCGATGCCATTTTCAAAGGGATTTGTTGGTTTTTAGGATGCAGTCGTATTCTAGACAGTGACGGCTTGCTGCTGAGTAAGGTAAACTCTACGGTTGCTCCTACAGCACCTCTTACTACTGAGACACGGGTGAATCTAGTCTTGTAATTCTTTCACAGTACGCTGTAATAATGGCTAACCGTGACCACAGGACTCAAAATGGAAATTAATTGATCTAATCCATCAATTTGCCTGCTACTGCTTGTTTTTGCTCAGTAGCGCCCTTAGCTGTGCTGCTGCATCACCACGTGTTCATGTAGTGGAGGATCTGGTTGTCGATGGCCATTGGTCAGGATCTCAGAGAACTGAAGTGAGAGGGATTCTGAACTTGTTAAGTGACCATCTGGTGAAAGGCAGATTATAAAAAATGTGCTGTGTCTTTAAGAGTTGAGGAGCGAGAGCTGGCAGTGAGGCCCTATGTTGAGCCCAACTTAATCATAGACTTGGAAAGGCTGCCAGATGTAGCACAGCAGCAGGCAGAACACAGCACAGCAGCCCCTGAAAAACCAGGCATCGCTACTCACTCTGGTAGGCGTTGAGACGAGGCTAGGTTTCAGTGCCTCACTCGATTCTACATACGCAAGCACAATTGGCAGAGAGGAGCATGTCTCATTCGGTGCTTTGAAGTTATGGAGTTGGACAACGCGGCCGAACTGGGGAGCTACAATGGTAAGAGCAACTTGTTAAATCAAGCAGACAACCTGTTGAAGTCTGCCTCTGTCCCCGTGGCAATGGGAGCTTTGAGATCAGCAAGATCGGCTGTTCTCTTTGTGCTTCTTTTTCACTCATTTCCAGATTGGAGTTCTAGTGAAGTGGGGTTGTTTGCTGTTGATGCAGATTGCATGTGGAATTCCTATGAATCAAATGTTTTGTTCGAGTAGACAGCAGATGCCGGGGGGTTACTAATACTGTAATCAAGAGGATGTTTGACATTACTAGGAAGAATTCTTAGTACATGTGAATGCTTTAGTCCAAAAAAAGTGAGTGGACACTTTTTGCTTAGAATGCTGTCTGTAACAAAAGATTCATAGAATAATATTTATGTCTCAGAATAAATTCAAGCAATCTGTTTAACTGGATTTCCACTCTGTGGGCTGAATGACCCATACAAATCTGGTTATGCGTCTTCTAAAGAATAGCATGAATATTGTGCAAAGTGCGCAGCACCGGTTCAAGTGTGAGGACGTGTATGAGTCGTTACATTTTTGAGAAGGGAGACGTGATTGTATGTCTTGAAAGCTTGTACATGTATAACATTTTCAGGAGAACAACTGTTCAATGAACGGTTGAGGATAAATTCTACTTTGTATTAAATACCGATCAACTTAAACTGTGGCTTTAGTTCCAACATGAGTCCAGGTTAGAATATTTCCAGAGCCACACTTGGCTGACTTGAATTTATTCCGTTTTATTAGCCGGGCTCTGTGCCACCAACAGTTGTCACGAGAATACCATACCAAAACCACTGTTTGGCCCAACCTTCCTTGGAAATATTAAAATCCCACAACTATCTGCTTCATCCAATTTGAAGTAATTGTATATCTACAGTACACACTCTAGTATGGGTTAGAATAGCCATCCATCCTGATGCTCAGACGGTCTTCCTCTAGTGTAAAATTGTCTGGGTTCCAAACAACCCTTGATGCACCAGTATGTAATCTAGACACCTCTTTGTTCATGACTGCCAGGTAAGCTTTTTTTGTGTGGCTGCCAATGAATTCATGTCAGTTCCCTGATATGATCAACACATTTTCTTATACTGTTCTTTAGTACGTAGGAGTTTGAAGGGAGACATCAGCCTATTTTTCTATTTAACATGCCCCATGGTTAATGTGAATGCATATTTTTGCATTTCTAGCTTCACGAGCATGCAATGTTGTGGTGTGATGAATAATTCATTTTATTAACACTTGCAGGAGTCACTGTCAGTACTAGAATATCCTTGCGAACAGTCTAGAAAGATACTGACTGGTACGGGCCTTTTTGATGACTACTATGGCTGGAAAAACACAATCATAAATTCCTCCTCAAATGTGAATGAATGATGTGCTGAAATATCGATGTCAATTTTACATAATGCTATCTCATCGTTCTCTAAAGTATCCCGAACTATTTGTTTTGTTAACACTGTAAGGGATTACATGCTCCAGACAGCCTGCATTAGCCCTAGATGTAACACAAGGAGTTAGCATAATCCTGATGACATATCAAAATTGACAATCTGCTTTAGCATGAAATTAGAGTCAACATTTTAATGCTGTGTTGCAATGACGAGTTGACGATTGCCTAGAGATGGGACAATAAAGCGAAAATGATCGATACCAATCACTTATCGCAGGCATTTTGCTGATATTGTTCTTTACGATAAATAGCCTATACTACAGAAATGGGGAGTTTGAAATGAAATAAGTTTGTTAATAATATTACTTAATTCATATTGAGTGATTTGTTAAAATGGTACACTTGATGGCTACAACCATTAAATGTAAGTAGTTTAAAGGGTAATAAAAACAAAGGTGTACATTAACGTTATAAACATGTTGTTCTGTTTATCATTATCGCGGCAATCTGTCCATATTGTCCAGCTCTACAATAGCCTATGATGAATTTGTTATTTTAGTTTGAGAGATGATCTCAAATCAAACTTTATTTGTCACATGCGCGAAATACACAATTTCACCTTACCGTGAAATGCTTACTCACAAGCACTTAACTCTTCTTGAACTGCACTGTTGGTTAAGGAAATATTTACCAAACAATCTAAAGTAAAAAATAACAATAACGAGGCTATACACAGGGAGTACCGGTACCGAGGCAATGTGCGGGGGTACAGGTTAGTTGAGGTAATTTGAACATGTAGGTAGGGGTGAAGTGACTATGCATAGATAATAAACAGGAGTAGCAGCAGTGTACAAAACAAATGGAGGGGGGTGTCAATGTAATAGTCCGGTGGCCATTTTGATTTTATTATTCAGCAGTCTTATGGCTTGGGGGTAGAAACTGTTGAGGGTAGGATCCTTTTGGTCCTAGACTTGGCGCTCTGGTACCACTTGCCATGCGGTAGCAGAGAAATCAGTCTATGGCTTGGTTGATTGTGTCTGAGAGTGTCTGACAATTTGTTGGGCTTTCCTCTGACCCCATCTATTATATCGGTCCTGGACGTCAGGAAGCTTGGCCCTGGTGATATACGGGGCTGTACGCACTACCCTCTGTAGTGCCTTGCGGTCAGATGCCGAGCAGTTGCCATACCAGGCGGTGATGCAACCGGTCAGGATGCTCTCGATGGTGCAGCTGAGGATCTGGATCTTAACTATTGTTGGGGGAAGCCTAACACATTTTGGGGAGAGGTTATCTTCTGCACAGTTGAACCGATCCAGTAAATGTGGTGGAGGAGTTAAGATGGTGTGTCACCTTGTTAATGTCCAAAAGTGGAAGTTGCGTCACAGGCTCTCTTTAATTTCCCCTGAAAACAGGATGCATACGGTTGTTTACCGGCCCCGCAGAGGGTACTGTTGGGGAGAAAGAACAGATGTACATACCTCAGTGGCATTACACTTGGGTCCCATCTGTTGTTCATCTTGTCATTTAGATGTCTCCCTAGTAACCAAAGTTGTCATATTCACTGCCAACATTTAGATACAGGATGTCTTACAAGCCAAAAACCAAAGAACCTAACCACTCAGGCGTATTGCAAACATAATCAAAAAAGTATAAAATTGTAATGTGTTGTATGGCGGCTTACAAAAATCTCCCATGTTTTAACTTTTTTTTTAATGCAAGTTAACAAGTTTTTTATCCCCTCTTACATGGAAGGAAATGTCTGCTCGGGATGAGTCCCCCCTCCCGATTGAACAATTATTCCAGTGTACATAAGTGTCTGCCTTATTTCTGTGACCAAAAACACATAGATTTCTATTTGATACAAAAACTATTTGCATATTGTATCAATTACAACGCCCTCAAAAAACATGGTACGGCTTGCTAATGCCCTTTGAGTTAAAAATGGCAGTGAATCCCACAAGCTCTGAAATATAGTGTAAAAAAAAGATGAGGATTGTGGATGACATTTTATTGGGTCCCAGTCCATTTTCGCCCTCTTGAAAAGAAAACAGCTTGAATTTAATGGGATGACTGACTGAACAATGGTGCACTTCTTTTTGACTCAACTTTGTGGGAGTTGAACTGCGTAGATGCATTACGTACCTAGCTTTAAACTGACAGATGTTACATTTGAACCTTTTTTTTTAGTCTATATTTTGCGATGGTATATTTTGTGTTTCTAAATCCACGTGGTTTATCCTGTACTGTCGTGAAAGCATGTTTGACATGAAGTCTAGCTGACATCTGCTCTTCCCATGTTACGAAGGTGAAAAGAGGAGGCTGCCACTTCTCATTTTTATCGTCATTCTTCGGCTTGTCTTTGAATCAAGTAACAAGTCTAAGCTGTCGTTGCTCATGCTATGTGCTTCTGTGGTTTTACTTTGGCACTTCAATTCACCTTGAAGGCAAGGGAGTGATTTGAGAGATTTTTAAATTTCTATGAAATGTTTGCAGTAATGATAAGGGTCCTTTTCAGCGCAGTTGTATTAGAGCGGACTAACTGATTTTAGTTGTCAAATATGAAGTTTGACTAAATTATACTACAAGGTTATACTACAAGGTTTGACAAAATATTGCCCTTGGTGTGAAATATTTGACCTGTTGGACTGTTGAGCTTTTGAAGACGGGGGGGGAAGTAAACAAACACAATTTTATACTATAGAGCTCGTGCTCCATCTTTGACATATTAACATGTAAAAGCATGTGGGCTTGTGACATTTGAAGTTCGAATTCCTTCGGCGAGGGCTCAGCTAGCTGTCATACGTCAGGGCAGTTTGCTGACCTCACATGCTGCACACAAGTGTCTTTGTCTGTAAAAAAAAAGCAGCTGTATAAATCCTCTGCCCAATCTTCTCTGTTTCTATAGTCCTCCGCTCAGGAAGTTCTGTCTCGCACAGCTTGTTAGGCCAATAGACTGAAGTGCACCATGCAGTGAGAGACAATGATGGACTCATAGCAATGGGCTGTAGACCAGGCGACGGCGTCGGACCAGAGATGCAGGCCAGTCCGTAGCCATTTTTCACCCTCCTATTTATACTCATTATACATGTTTTACTGGGCTTTTTTTTGTCTTCAAGAGATCCAGGGCTGGAAGTATAATGCCCTATAGTTGCTTAAAGCCCAGTGGATTGCTGGGATTAAAAATGTGAACGTTTATGAAACTGTTGCTGTCTGCAGTCAATAAACAATGTACAAGTTCAGACATACCAGTTGCAGTGACAGCATAGAAAGAAAAATATTATTTTACAAAAATTACCCCTCTTTGTGGACCATGAAGCTCCCTTGTTCAAGAGACTGGATAAAAACACTTCCCAAAAACAAGGCCATATTTTTTTAAAGCCCTGTATTATTATCAATCTTATGTAAGTGAAAAAATGATACATTTGACTGTGCCTCTTTTTAAAGGGTCAAGCCACAGTTGAAACAAAGTGTCATCACTGTTTTGGTAAAATGTAGAGGGGTGGGCCTGGAGGAAATATATAACCACTCTCAAATTCATAGACAGAGCTATGGACTGACCATCCATGATATCACAATTGCTTTAACCAATATTTGAGGCTAGCACATTTGGTACCTTGGAAGTTGTGGGAACATGTGTTTTTGGTTTGCCATTGGTTCTGGGAACGAAGCCATAAGTTTCCCGACCGGTAAAACTGAATGCTTTTTTAAACATTCTGAGAATGGAAGTGAACTTTTCTCCAGTTCTGGGAATGTACATTTTTAGGTTGCAGGGGGGTTCTGAGGAAGGTTCCCTAAATACTATTTCCTGGGAGGTTTTATAAAAGTCCTGAGAATGGAAATTATAGGTTATTTGAAGGAAATTAAATATGTTTTCTGAGAACATTCTCTAAATGTTTTGAATATAATGTAAAGGTTATTTGGAGGTTTTTCTTAACTTTCACTGAATGTTTCAATAAGACCTGCTATCTTAGTTTGGGTTAAAGGTAAACATCACTTTTTTAACTTCATATTCAAAATCTCCAGTACCACCCCAACATCAACATATGTGAAAATGGCTATGTTTCTATGTTTTGTAGTAAAAAAAGATGTTTCCAATGACATCATCAACCAATTAGTAGACAACTAGTAGGCAATGCCTACTCACAATTGGTAAAAATCACATGAATAAGAAAACATAGAAACGCAGCATTTTCACATGTTGGGATTGGGCTGGAGACGATGAATATCAAGTTGAAAAATGTAGACTTTTCCCTTTAGCTGTTCTGAACTCCAAGCACAGATGGGACAAATGGAAATGAATTTGCTTAGGCATTAATCATGCAAACACATTTCTTTTTTTTATTTTGGCACGGTGTCATTGAGATTCAAACCTGTGATATTCTGTTCTCTGGCTTTGGAATTAGTCCTCTGCTAGCAAGCCATGTTTTTTTAAAACTCCTAAAAAGCTGTTCATTTTTGTTTATAAAAACAGACCCCATTTCAATGGAAACACTCATTAGGATCAGGAGTGGCCAATTAGTGGGCCAACACACCTAAATAGGCTTGGGTGGTATCCATATTCTCATACCTTCATACCAACCTTGTGCCATACCGGGATATTCTGTAATTGTCAACGTTGGGTGTAGCTGGTGCATGGAAGTCAGGCGCAGGAGAGCAGAGATGAGTGAACACGAAGCACTTTACTGAGGCAAATAGTAAGACCAGAACGCAACAGCGTCACCAAAACCAAATGCCCAAAACTAGTAAGGCAGCACAAAGTACTGCAAACAAAGTACAGGCTGCCACAAAACACAGGTAATACATCAAATTTGGCGCTAACCAGCCGGAAGCGTGCCAATCTCGACAAATAAGCAATACCCCACACAGACATGGAGGGAATAGGGGGCTAAATACACATAGTAATTATGAGACGGAAACCAAGTGTGCAGGAAAACAAGACAAAACAAATGGAAAATGAAAGGTGGAGCGACGATGGCTAGAAGACCGGTGACGTTGAAGGCCGAACGCCGCCCGAACAAGGAGAGGGACCGACTTCGGCGGAAGTCGTGATAGTAATACTGGCACTGAAAATAAGGGGTGCAGTTTTTGAACCCCACAGCCTCTAATCCAAAGGTTAACAATGCTAACAGTAGATGTAAAAATCCCATAGAGAATGCTAACGAGCGCTTTGTGAACATTTTGTACAGTCTCTGACCTAAACTATTTTCAGGACAGACATCACAGCTCAAAAAGTTAGAGAAGTATAAAAAAAAATGCTACTCACAGTTTGCTGCACGTACAAAACAAATATTAAACAGCAAGGATCTAGATCTAGGAGGGGATTCTCTGCTGTTACCAAGCAAAGCTTCATCCAAAATCAAGTTAACTAGCTACTAAATTAGTAAACCAAATGCACAACTGCAGAGCATTTGTCACATTTTAGACAGTTAAGTTATAACATATCCAGCTGGCGTGTGTGTGTGTGTGTATATTAGTATACTGCCCAAGCTTACACCTTAACACACTTAACAAGATAAAGGACAGAGTTTTGTTGTCACTGAGAACGGAATCTATTTTTTTTTAAATAACGTTCTTTGAACGTTACTAATGTTTTCTTGTGGTTTTTATGGAACATTTTCTTAATGTTCTGAGAACATGACTTGAAATAGAACCTAGAGGAAACCTGTCAAACATTATGCTGAAGTATTGTAATTCCCACAGAAGAATGTTGCTTCTTAATGTTCTCTGAACTAGTACATTGCCAAAATTGAAAATGAAATGTAACCATGTTAGAGGTTTTTAAGATACATTCAGTTAAAGTAAGAAATACATATATATATATATATATATTGTCAAGTTCCTTAAATGTGCTGAGAATCTTCCAAAGCCAATAAACTATCCTGCACCATTCCCAGAAAGTTATGGGAAGGTTGTATGCAAAACAACCATATGACAATCATATTCTCACAAAACTCTTAAACATATGGTTCTCAGACTGTTAAGTGCTAGCTGGGTATACAGTGTTTGTTTACATGTACTTCTTACAAACATTGGAGTAAAACAAGTTTATATTTTGGTTCTGATGGGGCTCGACAGTTGAACTATATAAGTTATATTGTACATACACTTTACTGTGTATATACACAAAAGTATGTGGACAGTCCTTCAAATTATTGGATTAGACTATATCAGCCACAACCGTTGTTGACAGGTGTATAAAATTGAGCACACAGCCCTGCCATCTCCATAGACATTGGCAGTAGAATGGCCTTACTGAAGAGCTCTGCGACTTTCAACGTGGCACCGTCATAGGATACCACCTTTCCAACAAGACAGTTCGTCAAATTTCTGCCCTGCTAGAGATGCCCCGGGCGGTCAACTGTAAGTGCTGTTGTTGCTGTTAGACATTTATACTTCACAATAACGGCTCAGCTGCGAAGTGGTAGGCCACACTAGCTCACAGAATGGGACTGTTGAAGCGCATAGCACCTAAAAATCTTCTGTCCTCGGTTGCAACACTCACTACCGTGTTCCAAACTGCCTTTGGAAGCAACGTCAGCCAAAATACTGTTTGCCGCCATTGGACTCTGGAGCAGTGGAAACACGTTCTCTGAGGTGATGAATCACGCTTCACCATCTGGCAGTCCGGCGGACAAATCTGGGTTTGGTGGATGCCAGAAGAACACTAGCTGCCCCAATGCATAGTGCCAACTGTAAAGTTTGGTGGATGAGGAATAATGGTCTGGGACTGTTTTTCATGGTTTGGGCTAGGACCCTTAGTTTCAGCGAAGGGAAATCTTAACGCTACAGCATACAATGACATTCTAGACGGTTCTGAGCTTCCAACTTTGTGACAACCGTATGGGGAAGGCCCTTTTCTGTTTCAACATGACAATGCCCCGTGCACAGATGTCCATACAGAAATGGTTTGTCGAGATTGGTATGGAAGAACTTGACTGGCCTGCACAGAGCCCTGACCTCAACCCCATCGAAACCTTTCAGATGAATTGGAATGCTGACTGCGAGCCAGGTCCAATCGCTCAACATCAGTGCCTAACCTCACTAATGCTCTTGTTGCCTCACTAGTCCCTGCATAAATGTTCCAACATCTAGTGGAAAGCCTTCACAGAAGAGTGGAGGCTGTTATAGCAGCAAAGGGGGGGACCAACTCCATATTAATGCCCATGATTTTGGAATGAGATGTTCGTGCAGGTGTCCACATACTTTTGGTAATGTAGTGTATCAATAATTTAAAAGTCCAAATATTGCCCCTTTTTTTTAAGCACATTTCACAAGGCTTGTGAAGCCTGCCTTCTCATTTGTAACTGGTACTTTAGAGAGGGACTTCAGGTCCAGGGTCAGCTTGGGCCTACTCACTCTATACTCTGTCCTCTGATTGGCTCTTCTAAGCCAGGAATGTAGCTCTCTGCAGCATTTGTTCCCCTGAATGCCACAGAGGGAGAGAGTATTTCTGTAACCCAGTACCCAAACAGCTCCTGAATAGAAAAAGGCCTTTTCTTTACTCTTGAAAGAGGGAGGGACAGAACTCGGAGAAGCAATCTTGACTTTGTCATGGGTACTCCTGTGACTGCCTCTGAGTTGAGAGGAGGGGAAATGGCATGGGACATTTTGGATTGCTCCAATTTACTATTCAGCTTTCAGAGGAAGTCACTCTCGCTTCCTTTTGAAGTGAGAAATGAAAAAAAGTCCTCTGTGAAGTTTTCCTTCATCTCATTCATACACTTCTCACGTGTGATCTTTTGCAAAAACAAAAATCTCAGGCCATGAGCGCGAAAGGTTCTCATTTCTTTGTGTTCTTTGTGGGAGACGGACATGCGTTGCAGTGAAATCCACAGGTGCTGTACTGTGCATTCCAACCACAACTCCAGAGTCGGCAATGCTTCTAAATGCTTTGTTTTCAAATCTAGTTTACCGCCGTTGTAATGCCAGTATAGAAATGACAGCAGGTTGCTCTTCGATCATGCCAAGTTGTGACTTCACCACCCATAAGTCACCAAAAGTGAAGTTCTTCTTTGCAGTATGTTTTTGTATAATCCTCCATCAGTAGTAACATTTCAATACTCTGAAACAAGCCACAGAAATGTGGCAAGGCTGAAAGAGCCCGTGAACTTTAGTGAAACCATGGGGAATGAGGATTTTTTTTTTACATTTTTTTGCTGTTTGCTTTATGTGCTGTGTTGAAGTGCGTTTCTCTTAAATGTTTTTCAAATTTGGTTGGTTGCTGTATGTACATTACACCCTATCTAGTGATTTGTGTGTTTAGAATTTTGTGTCTCTTGACTGCTCTCATCAATGTACACTGGCTCAGAATCATACTGCTTTGCAGAAAAAACAGTTCTCTACCAGTTTATTACCAACTGGCTCGAGAAGGTGCCTCCAGAGAGAAAGCACACCACTGCTTATTATCCTCCCATCAGGGCATTATTTCCGCAAACTTTTTCCACCCTGGGTTTTAGAATAATCCATTCCTTTACTAAACTCACTCACTCCACTCACAGAATCTTCTCTGTGCTCAAACAGAAAGCTAGAAATGTAGCTTAGATGATAAGTTAAAGGAAATTCACCCATTTTGAATGTTATATTGTTTTTGTGCATCTGAGCAATGTTCTATTGATTCCTGAGATGTTTTCATGTGTATCTGAGCTAATTGCCGTTCAAGCAAGCAGAAATACAGTGTCACGCCCTGACCTTAGATCCTTTTAATTCTCTAATTGGTTAGGTCAGAGTGTGACTAGGGTGGGCAATCTGTTTTCTATTTCTTTGTTGGACGGGTATGGTTCCCATACCAAGCCTCCAGTTGCAATCCATGGCACAAAGCCTCCAGTGACGATCCGGAGGCTCTGCGGCCCGGAGCCTCCGGCGGGGACGATGCCCACCCGGACCCTCCCCTATAGGTTCAGATTTGCGGCCGGAATCCGCACCTTTGGGGTGTACTGTCACGCCCTGACCTTAGAGATCCTTTTTATTCTCTCTTTGGTTAGGTCAGTGTGTGACTAGGGTGGGCAATCTATGTATTCTATTTCTTTGTTGGCCGGGAATGGTTCCCAATCAGAGGCAGCTGTCTATCGTTGTCTCTGATTGGGGATCATACTTAGGTAGCCTTTTTCCACCTGTAGTTTGTGGGATCTTGTTTTTGGTACTGTGCTGTTTAGCCCTACTAGACGTTACGTTTCGTTTTGTATTTGTTGTTTTTTCGGTGTTCATTTAATAAATTAAAATGTACGCCTACCACGCTGCACCTTGGTCCGATCCTCCCATCGATGAACGTAACATATAGCCAGTATGAAGAGTTTTGCATCATATGCTCGGGAACTTGGGGAAAGTTTCAGAAATGTTGCAACCCTAATCTTTACATGTAGACACACCGTCAGCATGCTAATGATAAGATTTCTAATCCAGATGAAGGCTTTGACTATCTTTTCATCCTAAAACAACCATCTGTGATGAGTGTCGCTAGAATACCATCAATGTTAATCTGAAGATTTTAAGATAAAGATTGTGCTGTGAATAGGTTGTTCCACAGGATTAATATAAGAACATTTAATGCAATGTTGTGTATAATGCCTGATTCTGTCTGGCTCTGACGTAAAGGCTGATTTGGTGTGGGAAGTTAGCTGCTTCAGTAGGTGACAGACCCAATGTTAGTCCTGGCAAATGGAGTCCTCAGATTTTTTGGATGTTGTACTGTAGGTGTTCATTGTTTTTCAACCATTTTTGTAAAAAAAAAAAAAGAAAATATATATATATATATATATATTAGTTTTAACACAAGAAAAAGGAATGAAAGCCAATGGAGAGTGAGCACAAGGCCTGGAATTTGCACTGAAGCGTAAGCAAAGTTTTCGTTGGCCAGAGCTGGGTGGAGTAATAAACTGATCACTGGAGTTTAAAATAATCCTTAATTTGGTATCACCTAATTAGATTTGAGTATAACGATATCCTTCACTGTAATGGTGAAGATCAGTCTCAAGTAGAACCATCTTGGATTTAAAAGCCAACAGTTTGGCTTTCTGAGGGTATATCTCTACTGCATGTATTTTGGATGATTTCCAGGCTAATTTCTCACATTGGCCATACTCGACTACTAAAAAGATTGGAACAGCATGCCAACTCAAGTAGGTCACCCAGAAGACAATTTCTGCAGCATGGCAGGAAACACCTCTGTCTATATTTCTGGCCTGGCCTCTGCTTTAAACGATGACTGCTTTTGGAACACGAATGATTTGATCAAACTCCAGAGATTAGTTTTGTTTTTGGAAGAGCAGAGTTGTGGAGCATTCAGGGCCCCCAGGCTTTTCACGGAGAAGCCTTTCACGGCAGCAGCGGGCAGGCAGGAGGGAGCAGCACTAGGTTTGAAGGAGCATACCAGACTGAGGGGTGGGTGACTGAGCGTATGTGACATGTTTAAGAGGGCTAGAATTCCAAAGGGGTTTGATCCTATTACAGCTGTATTGCCATCCTCTCCAGAGGCATGAATGGCATTTATGAAGGGGGGAAAAACAACCAACTGAAAGATGTCCCTGTCAAGGCGTCATATGTCCTCTAAACTGCTTGCAGCATGGCAGGGATTTTTTTTAGGGGCTGGAGGTTGTTGGAACATTCTTTTAAGGGATGCATGTTAGGGAGATTACAAATATATATATATATATATATTTTTTGTGAGTATGAACATGTGTTTGTGCAGTATTTCTTATGTATAAACACTAGACAATACACACAGTAGCTTATTACTGCAGTATTGGCCATATACATGGAGTGTACAAAACATATTTTGGTATTGTCCATATGTAGCTAATTTTTGGTCACAGGTCCAGGAATGGCTGAAGAATTGCAACATTTGCCTAGAACTAACACTACAGATAGCAATACTGGGTGATTTGAAAAGCCATAGTCAATCAATAATATAATACTTATTTTAGCAAAAATGTGTAACTCTCAATGAGTGAATGGGTGTGGAGTTTAAAACGTATGTGTATGTATATATGTGTATATATATGCATGTGTGTATGGCTATATATATTTACCCCAAAAATATGGGGGATTGGAAATGATGCAGACAATTACATTGGAAGCAACATTCTTTCCGCAATATTAAGCTGACCCACCCTCTTAAAGGAAAAAAAAAAGAAAAAACATTAAGAACACTTCCTAATATTGTGTTGCACTACCCCCGCCACCCCCTCCCCTCCCATTTCTCAGTGAATAGTGCTAGGCTACTTCAGTTTTATAGCTGAGCTGTGCTTAATATGAGCAACTGAGAAATAAATTTAAGAACACTTATTTCACTCCATGCATCAACCACTGTTTGAGGAGCTTGCTCTTGCTGGGAGACAGGTGATATTCCACCCAAACTCTGTATGCCAGGGGCTCTCCAACCCTGTTCCTGGAGCTACCCAGTGCTTAATTTGGGAAACCAAGTGAAGTATTTTCGGGAACATTGATAGTAACATGATTTCGCAAAAAAACATATTTCACTAAACTGTTGACGGCCAGCCTCTGCACGCCCAAGGAAGGAATAACGGCGAGATGGAAACGCATGGTGGTGGATATTCGGTATTGCTAAAGGTAATGTGCCACCCAATTAATTATGAAAATATGAAACTTTCCCTACTCAAAATCAAATACAAATTCACTATAATTGTAGGCTACCTATAAGCCACTCTGCACAAACAATGAACCAACAGCATCGCCTAGGGCTTTACGTTCTCTCCCAGACTCATGGATAGACATTTTGGAGCCTAGGATAAGGTAATGAGTCTACCCAGTATGCATAATAATACAGTCCACACTCAAAGACGATTATTCTAATGTATTTATACGTTTGGAGAATAGGCTAGCCGCTAGACCAATAATGTACCAAAGACATCTTAAATCATTTTAGTTTTATGTTTTTCTGCCATGCGTAATATGTGGTAGGCTATGTATTGTATAAGGCAGAATCATAACTGTATAAAACATTTTACAAAATTCTGTCTTGTCTCAAGCCTATACTTGTGTATTAGCTCTAATATGTGTATGGGTGTTTTGTATTAATCATCACCTTAGAAAGCACTGTCCATTTCGTTGTGACAATGACCATGTTTTACAATCAGTTTCAACTTGCTTTTGAACTTATTTTTTTCAAATTGATCATTACAGTGAGGTGAGTTTTAAAAGCAGGTACTGTTTTGATGTGTGTGATTGTTGTATTTTTTTTGTTGATTTGCCTTGATGTCAGAGTGGGCAGAGGGACAATAGAGCCCTGCGTACCAGACCATTAGAACCTGATGGTCATTAGCAAGTTGGGTACTATCAAAGCATGTCTAGAGTGTATAAAAGGAGATTACCATGACTCAATGGTCACCTGGAATTTTACTGTGGTCATGACTCGTGACTGCCGGTGTCGTGGTAAAACAGTCGCCGCAACAGCCCTAACCATAACCCATTCAAAGGCACTTAAATATTTTGTCTTGCCAATTCACCCACTGAAAGGCGCACACACAATCCATAGCTGTGTTCGAATACTCATACTAACCGCAATAACGGACTATTTGTGAAGTGAAATGAGTATATTGTATGCTTATTGGTCATAATATGGATATAGTTAGAATGCCAAAAGTTCCCGGATGTCGCACGAAATTCACCAAAATATGACGTGGACACTATTTCCGTGCTTTTAGGGCCCATGGGGCAAATCTTATAAAAAGGGGCGTGGCTTCACCATGTTTTCAGATTTGAAGAAAATTGTGGAAAATATGCAGCCAAAGTCCGAAAAGGGAAAACAAATTCATTGCTTTAGCTAATTATGAAACATTTTAAGAAAATGTTAAGCAATGTAATGACTTTTCATATAAGTTACGTTACACATTCTATTGGCTGACAATTTGTTAGCTACGCTATCCTTACGAACCGCATAGCATTACAGAAGTAGGTACTGGTATGTTAGCTAGCTACCTAACGTTAGTTGGCTACTAATACATCGAACTTGCCAGGCAGTATTATTAACTATATGCTTTCTAACTACCCAACGTTTATTGACTAGATCATTCTTAGCTAAGCGATATAGTCATTGTGCGTTTCAATGGACATTGTTCATTCTGGCTATCTACTCTGATTTCAGAGCACTCTCGCGCAGGATAACTGATTAATTTACGAATGCTCAACACACGTTGAATATGGCCAGTAAACGTTGGCAGAAAAAGCGTAATTAAATTGTTACCAGCAGCACAGGTACAGTCAACAACATTCTAGATAACATGAACACAGACTAAACAGCTCTGCTAGGGCGAGTAAAATGGTAAGAGTGAGGTTCTCAGTCTCATTTGTGTCTACAAGTAGCTAGCCAACGTTAGCCAGTTAGCTTGGGTGCTTGACTGTCGTTGAACGCTCGCTCGGCTCAACCCTACTCCTCGGCCAAAGTGTCCAGTGTGCGCTCTGAATGCGCCAAATTTATGAATGGACAATCTGACAACTCTGGATTTACGAATGCCCAGAGCGCACTCTGGCACTCCAGATATAATTTAGGAACACAACTGAAGTCGTTAAATGTTTAACTAGTCAACAGCATCAACTTCCGGTAGACAGGCGAAGCTCTAGTACACTCAACTGAAACGATACCATTCGTTTACAGTATACAAATATGCACTGATACTATGTAGTATACAGTATGTTAGCATGGGTATTCGAACACAGCTCTAGGCTCAATTTTATTTGTCAATTTTATTTGAATACAGCTGGTGTAGACCTTACCGTGAAATGCTTATTTACAAGCCCTTAACTAACAATGCAGTTAAGAAAATATTTACTGAATTAACACACACAATAAAATAACAATAACGAGGCTATGTATACAGGGGGTACCGGTACCGAGTCAATGTGCGGGGGTACAGGTTAGTCTAGGTAATATGTACATGTATGTAGGTGTAAAGTGACTGCATAAATAATAAACAATGAGTAGCAGCAGGGTAAAAAAAGGTGAGTCAATGCAAATAGTCTGAGTAGCCATTTGATTAGCTGTTCAGCAGTCTCATGGCCTGGGGGTAGAAGCTGTTAAGTCTTTTGGACCTATACTTGGCACTCTGGCACCGCTTGCCGTGCGGTAGCAGAGAAAGCAGTCTGACTAGGGTGGCTGGAGTCTTTTTGGCAATATTTAGGGCTTTTCTCTGACGCTGCCTGGTATAGAGGTTCTGGATGGCAGGAAGCTTGGCCCCAGTGATGTACTGGGCCATACGCACTACCCTTTGTAGCACCTTGTGGTCAGATGCCAAGCAGTAGCTATACCAGGCAATGATACAACCAGTCAAGATGCTCTTGATGGTGCAGCTGTAGAACTTTTTTGAGGATCTGAGGACCCATGCCAAATCTTTTCAAGTCTCCTGAGGGGGAATAGGCATTGTCGTGCCCTCTTCACGACTGTCTTGGTGTGTTTGCACCATGATCGTTTTTGGCGATGTGGACAACAAGGAACTCTCGACCTGCTCCACTGCAGCCCCATCATGCTCGGCCCTCTTAGGCTGTTTCATCATTTTTGGTGATCAGGCCCACCGCCGTTGTGTCGTCGGCACACTTATTGATGGTGTTGGAATTGTGCTTGGCCACACATTTGTGGGTGAACAAGGAGTGCACGAGGGGACTAAGCACGCACCCCTGAGGGGACCCTGTGTTGAGGATCAGCTTGGCAGATGTTGTTGCCTACCCTTACCACCTGTGGGCGGTCCGTCAGGAAGTCCAGGATCCAGTTGCAGGGGGAGATGTTTAGTCACACGGTCCTCAGCTTAGTGATGAGCTTTGAGGGCACTATGGTGTTGAACGCTGAGCTATAGTCAATGACAAGCATGCTCACGTAGGTGTTCCTTTTGTCCAGGTGTGAAAGGGCAGTGTGGTGTGCAATCGAGATTGCGTCATCTGTGGATCTGTTGGGGCGGTATACGAATTTGAGTGGGTTTAGGGTTTCTGGGATGATGGTGTTGCTGTGAGCCATGACCAGCCTTTCAAAGCACTTCATGGCTACAGACGTGGGTGCTATGGGTCGGTAGTCACTTAGGCAGGTTACCTTGGTGTTCTTGGGCACATGGACTATGTTGGTTTGCTTGAAACATGTTGGTATTGCTGACTTGGCCAGGGAGAGGTTGAAAATGTCAGTGAAGACACATGCCAGTTGGTCAGCACATGCTCTGAGTACACATCCTGGTGTCCCGTCTTGTGAATGTTGACCTGTTTAATGGTCTTGCACACATCGGCTACAGAGATCGTGATCACACAGTCGTCCGGCACAGATGGTGCTCTAATGCATGCTTCAGTGTTGCTTTCCTTGAAGCTCGCATAGAAGTCATTTAGCTCGTCTGGTAAGCTTGTGTCACTGGGCAGCTCGCGGCTGTGCTTCCCTTTGTAGTCCATAATAGTTTGCATGCTCTGCCACATCCGACGAGAGGCAGAGCCAGTGTAGTAGGATTACATTTTAGTCCTGTCTTGACACTTTTTGCTTGTTTGATGGTTAGTTGGAGGGCATAGCGGGATTTCTTATAAGCGTCCTGATTAAAGTCCTGCTCCTTGAAAGCGGCAGCTCTTGCCTTTTAGCTCAGTGCGGATGTTGCCTGAAATCCATTGCTTCTGGTTGGGGTATGTACGTACGGTCACTGTGGGGATGATGTCATCGATGCACTTATTGATGAAGCCGGTGACTGATGTAGTGTACTCCTCAATCCCGGAACATATTCCAGTCGGTGCTAGCAAAACAGTCTTGTAGTTTAGCATCTGCGTCATCTGACTACTACCGTATCGAGCGAGTCACTGGTACTTCCTTGCTTTAGTTTTTCCTTGTTTAGCAGGAATCAGGAGGATAGAATTATGGTCTGATTTGCCAAATGGAGGACGAAGGAGAGCTTTGTACCCATCTCTGTGTATGGAGTAAAGGTGGTCTATATTTTTATATTTTTTTTGCTCTGGTGACATGCTGATAGAAATGAGGTAAAACAGATTTAAGTTTTCCTACATTAAAGTCCCCGGCCACTAGGAACGCCACCTCTGGATGAGCATTTTCTTGTTTGCTTATGGCCTTATGAAGCTCGTTAAGTGTGGTCTTAGTGCCAGCATCTGCTTGTGGTGGTAAATGGACAGCTGCGCAAAATATAGATAACTCTCTTGGTAAATCGTGTGGTCTACAGCTTATCATGAGCTACTCAGGTGAGCAAAACCTCGACTTCTTTAATATTAGATTTTGCGCACCAGCTGTTATTGACAAATTGACACAGACCATTACCCCTTGTCTTACTGGAGGTAGCCGTCTCTCTTGCCAATGCATGGAAAACCCAGCCAACTGTATATCATCCTTGTCGTCGTTCAGCCACTTCTCCGTATTAATTTCAGTGCTATTACAGTTAATGTCCCGTTTGTAATATAGTCTCGAACGCAGCTTATACAGTTTATTCTCTAATGATTGCTCGAATGTCAATAGGACGAATGGTAGAGGCGGGTTACCCACTCGCCGACGAAATCTCACAAGGAATTTAACTAAGCATGAATGTTGATGCAAACAAAATGCACAGAGATGAAGTGATGTTGTCATTATTTGTTCTCTGTTTTGATGCAGTCAGAAGCCTAATAGGAATCTGGCACTTCACTTGTCCTCAAGTAAAAAAAACAACACACTCTGCACAGTGTAGTTCTACCTTGAGGCAGTAGGCCTAATTCTCAAAGTTATTCACTGTTCCCAGTCCAGAGAACCATTGGCCGTGGGACAAATTGTCACGTCGGAGAAGTCGGAGCTCAATGATGATGCCCGAGTTTCTGACTTGTAATTCCAAGTTGGATGACCGTTCAAAAATATATTTAAAAAAAATTGGAACACATTTCTACCCCGGGTTCCCAGTTTCATTGAACACGCCATCAGTTAAGCCCTCACATGTGAACCAGAATGGATTGTCTGTAGCCCAACCCAGTGACATTTCACTGCAACTGAGTGGTGTTGTTTTGGGCTAGCATTTGGAAAGGCGCATTTCTTCCTTATCACCTTCTCATCAACCCATAAGCTGTCCCTCTCAATCTTTTGGAGAATGCATGCACTCAAAGAATGGCCTCTATTGGTTGACCTAGCGAACTATAGCTACTTGTACAGTGGGTCCTTATTTAAAAGTTGCGTCATACTACAGCACAGCCTGCGAGATGCTGCGGAACGTTATGGCACATTGGAGTGCGTGATATCGTAGTATTTTACTGTCAGCCATTGTTGCAATTAATGCTTGTTCAACCACCACAAGGCATCTTTGAGGGCTTGTTGGTGCTTGCTTACTTCTCCAAATAATCCTAGAGGCAGGCCAGACATTTGTATTGCTATATCCTTTACAAAAGAGCATATTCCAAGATTTTTAATTAACCTAGTTTTGCCAAACACCACAGCAGTTTTTACAGATGGTCTCTCTTTCAAAATATGTTTTCCTAGAATATCTGCATCTTCATGCGTACTGATGACAAATACCCATTTGGGGGAGAATAACCTTTCTATTATATTCTGTTGTATTCCATCATATTCATATCGTAAAAGGCTGGGGCATATAAGCATGTGATATCTGCTAAGTTAATTTCATTGACATGGCGCTGCCGTAGCCCCAACGACTATAGAGTGGATAAATACATTGTAACACATGCTATTCTGTTGTGTGATTGTTTATTAAATTGCTTTAGTATACTCTGTAAATACAATCAATCATTTTAGTTATAAAAAGTAATAGCAAAAGTATCCTTGAATAATTAATGAATAAACCGCAACATGTTGGCTAAAGCGATTTGAATTGGACTGTTTTTAATCTTGGCTGTACTGAAGACTTTAAAAACTTTTTTTGTTAAAACAGACTAAATGGGATTTATTGTAAATTATTATTCTATTTGTTGTGCTGTTTATACTGTTTGAAATTTGGCTTAATTCAATTGATTACAATTGTATTTTTTTTTATTCCAAGAAAGTAAAATGCACTTTACAATTGCCTAAGAAGACCTCTGGGTTTCCATTAGGAAAATGTGGCTCTGTATAACGTGACCAGTCGGTAGTAGGCCTAGGCTACTAAGCGACTGCGAGTGAAGAGCAAAATAAAAAAGGGACTGTGTGGGAACAGAATTTCTTACACTATTGCTCTTATTTCAATCACCCTCTTCATCAGTCAGTTCATTCAAATTTAATTGTAACACATTTTGTCACTCACCTTCATCTTCAAATCGTTTTTGCATGCGCTCCAAAGGGATAACATGATATAGGTTAATTAAATAATCGAAAGGAAACATTATTTATTAGCCTAGTGGATATGCAGTACCAGTCAAAAGTTTGGACACACCTTACTCATACAAGGGTTTTTCTTAGTAAAAAATTATATTTTCTACATTGTAGAATAATAGTGAAGACATCCGAACTATGAAATAACACATATGGAATCATGTAGTAACCAAAAGTGTTAAACCAGTCAAAATATATTTTAGATTTTATATTCTTCAAAGTAACCACCCTTTGCCTTGATGACAGCTTGGCATTCTCTTAACCAGCTTCACCTTGAATGCTTTTCCAACAGTCTTGAAGGAGTTACCACACATGCTGAGCATTTGTTGGATGCTTTTCCTTCACTCTGTGGTCCAACTCTTCCAAAACCATCGTGATTGTGGAGGCCAGGTCATCTGATGTAGCACTCCATCACTCTCCAAACACCTGAGGCTGATGCCGTGCAGGTGTTTGTACTCATGCATATATGCACACACTCTCATTCAAATACACACATACACGGACATGTAAATAGTGCCAGACATGCACTTAAACATATACAGTTGGCCTTGCTGTTATGATTTTAGTTGTCCTTGATATCCTATTTTTTATTTTTTTTTGCGTTGTTGTGTTCTGTTTCTTTTGTCTTTTTTTTCTCATTAGTTAATTTTCTTGGTTGGTGTGTTGGGGGATTCTTAGGGGTGGGGAATGGAATTAATTAGATTTTTTATTATTTCCTTTTTTTCTGGGGGGGGGTTGACTGTGGGAGGGGTCTCGGATGGTTGAGGGACAGCTATGGGGAACTGTGGGGGGGGGGGTCTTGGAGGGTTTGCATCCCCATTTGTTTCTTTGGCCTTGTGGGAGTTCTGTCGATGTGCCCTTTAGCAGGTAGTTGGCCCTGGATGCTTCTGTGTGTCGCTCTGAATGGGAGTCTGTTGGATGACTGATGTGGTGCCGTCGTTGAGCGGCTTCACTGCAAATGTGTTTTTTTTATATTCAATTAAAAAAATAATAATAATAAAGAAGGAAAGAACTTCCACAAATTAACTTTTTAACAAGGCACACCTGTTTAATTGAAATCCATTCCAGGTGACTACCTCATGAAGCTGGTTGAGAGAATGCCAAGAGTAGGCAAAGGGTGGCTACTTTGAAAAATCTCAAATATAAAATATTTTGATTTAACTTTTTTTTTTTGGTTACATGATTCCATATGTGTTATTTAATAGTTTGATGTCTTCACTATTATTCTACAATGTAGAAATTGAACAAAAATAAAAACCCTGGAATGAGTAGGTGTGTCAACTTTTGACTGGTACTGTAAATATTTTAGGCATATGTGAATTAGGCCTCATGTAAAATCATTGTCAAAAGCACAAGAGATACTGATGCGTGACAAACAGGTGCTGTCAGATTACAATATAATTCTCCTGCCCTTTTGGAACAGTGTAAACAACACTAAATAAATTATAAGTAAAACCGGCGAGTATGTTCTAAAGAAAACAAATGGCAAAATTGAAATTGAAATTGCTTTATCCGACATTTTGTGGTTGCATGAGGCTTGGTGATCACGGAATCAGTGGAATATTAAACAACCACTCAAATAGGCAACAGAAGTAGGAACAGAAGCATAGGGCTGAGTTACTCACTCATTTGTGGCTTTTGTTCAAAATAAGTTATTATAATGCAGAGTTAGACACATTCTTTCTGATTGTCTTTAGCATATTCAGTCTCTCTCACTACAACTAATTTAGTTTCAATTAAAAAGAAATTGACATTTGTAGGGGTTGATGCATTCGTTTGGGCAAAACAGTTTTGTGATATTGAGTTACAAATGTAAGTTTTCCCTGTTTGATCATTAGGCTACACTTTACATTAGGACTCAACTGACTACATCTATCAGTAGTCTCTAAACTGTGGCACATATTGGGAGATTTTTCACACCAAGCCAAGTTATTAGACTATGTAGTGTGAACGTTTCTATCCAAGAGTCTCTCTCTCCTCTCGCACTAGAGTCGTGCATAGGGTTAAAACAAATCTGCAGGCGGGTGGTCCCGGAGTTGAGAGAGAACTTGGGTAAATACAATGACGCAATTACACTTGACGTATGGACTGTCGGTTTTTGAATAATAGGATACTTGTGCCTTACAGCCCATTAGCCTTCATAAACAAAGAGTGGGTGCTATCCAGCACGGAGTGGGACAGTGCAGCTCAAAACTGCAGATAACATAAGGCCAGCTATTGTGAAAGAATATGTGTGGAACCTTGTTGATTTCCTCTATGGCTTCAAGAGGCCATACTGACCTTGGAGGCAAGCAAACAGCCTACTGTTCACCTGTTCAATTATTGTTTTAGTATATTTATTTGTTGTCTAATATTAGAAGGCTCTTTTTAAAGCGATATGAGTTGTCAATGTGTCACATTGCATTGTGAAAATAAAAATATATCTTTCTTAATTCATGGCATGGTTTCTTTTTAGCCAAATATTGAATAGACATGCAGACAAATTAATTCATGCAGGAAAATAATAATAATAGCCTACTGTCTGTAGTCATTAAAACAATCAGGCTAAATATATTGATATTTTGTTGGGCTACGGATCGGATTGGCTCTCGGAACTCTATCTTCAATATAATCATTAATTCAGAAGGATAAACCCATAGGTCTTAGGCCTGCAATAAATTAGATTACCAGGTCCGTTGTTCATTAGGTTATAACATTCCCAGAAGGCATGGATTATTATAACATCTGAAAGTTATGGGTGGAGTTAAATTTGCTGTCAGAAGTATTACACTGGAAATGTACTTTTAATCCGTCTGTGCATATTTCAAGACATGGCATATGAGTGCAGTGAGATACCGGATGGGTTAGACGATACTTTTCTCGTCAATAATCTTCAAAAAACGTATACTTAACTGGAAAACAACCAATGACTGCCTTTTTAAATGCTTTATTATCCAAATGTTGAAAGTGTGTGGGCGACTGAGAGGAACAAAATGGTGCAGTTTGAGGCCATGTGGCGGAGAGTAATGTGGCACTGGAGATGTGGGGTGGGAGCGGGCAGGTGTGATGTAGTTTGTGTGCGTCTGAATGTTGTAATTTTGTATGTTTTTGTATTGTAAAAAGGAAACATGACAACCAACACACTTGAATATTCATTATGAGTGGGATGTATTTATTTTTTAATTAAATGTTTTAACTTTCATTGTAACCACAATGTCACAAATAATTGAACACACAACATGAGCAGATTAACTTAGTCAATTTTTATTTTATTAAAGACCATCAAAGAATGTTGGTACTTTATAAAATCTTTATCCAAAGCCATGAATGAGTGAGTCACATAGCTTTATGCTGCAAAATTGCCAACTAAATAGTCCAAGCCTAAACAAATATATTCAATTGGCTAAAACTAGAACATTTTTCATAAATTAAATACGTCAGGTCTTGAAAACATATGCCTTTCCCCCCTCTGTAACCTCCCTGGAATCTTTCATCAGCAAAGAAGGATTCCTTGTTTCAGAAACTAATTTTTATATACTGTAGAGGGGCTATCACGCTTTCCACCCTGTGGTAAATAAATCCATTTTTGTTATTTTAGAATTCTTTCATTCTGTTTTTCAAGGGAGAGAAACCAAAAGTGTAACCAAAAGCAGAAGCAGTGTTCTAACTCCCCCTTGCAATAGTGTGGCACAATATGAGAGTGACGCAATTTACCACAATCTACCACGTGGCATAAGCTCAAAAATTTTAATTGAGGAACCACTGCCAGCCACTCATGATGATGTATAGCTTGTTTGTTTTTTGCTTTGAGATTTGTTATGAAACGCGCTATTGAATGATTATACCAACAAAGGTTTATTTAGTTTAGTAGAGCAAAAAGGTCTGACGAAGGCCAAGAGGCCGACAAGTAAGCTTCGTTAGAAAAAGTTATATGAACAAGAGCAGTGTGTAGGTTTCTTATTTCTTTCAAGTTATCTAATTTTTTACCATGCACCTCACACAAGATGGCTGAGATGTGCAAGTGATTTTTGGGGGGATTGTTGAAAAAAAAACACACAAATACATGTACCGGTGTCAAATAAAAATGTTTCACAAATAAGTAACACTTTTTAATGAGAACAGAAAAGACCAAAAACAACTACTTCTTATTGATGGCCTCAAATGGCCATAAGGTGTGCCTCCCTGGCAGTCACCTCCTTCTCCAGCCTTCTGTGAGGGAGAGGAGCCCACAGCTGCACCTTGGGAGGGCGAGGGGATGATGACCAGTGGGGTGATGGAGTGGCAGCCCCCCAGCGCCTGATGCATACCACTTTCAGGATGCGGCTGTGGCCCCCCGCCCTCCATGCTGACTCCCAGTGAGGGGAGCTGTATAATGTACGTTTACTGTTTACTTCTTCAGTCATCTCTCCTGCATGCAGCTAACCAAGCCCTGTCACTCAAGGAGAGAGCAGTTGCCCTGAGAACTTTCTGTTTACACCACATGGTCAGATGAATGCAACAATGCTGGTGACATGTTGCTTTCCACAAACTTTCTATAATCACACAAACAAATAGTGTATCTTACTGTCTGCAAACTATTGTTCGCTAGTTTATTTTCTTAGCAAGGTGTTGCTAATATAATTTGTGTTAGCAGCTAATGCTAAACGCTAGTTAGCTGGCTAAGTGTACTAAGAGTTAGATCAAACATAGCTAGTTTGCTAATACTGCTTGGTACCAGTGCTGGTATAGGCCTAGATAAGATACAGTTGCACAAACAACATGCTTATAAGAGAGAAAGAGCAGAAGCATGAATATGTTGGCTAGCTAGCTACATGAAGTATGAAAACAACATGTCATGTAACATTTGTTAGTAATTCGGATCACCTGGAAACACTGAGAAACTTTAGTTCCTACCCTGTCAATAATTCCTCACTGGCTAATTCATTTGTTGTCATGTAAAAATGCAATTTATTGAAGGTGCTGCCCACTATATTAGAACTATAGAATTAGAATATTCGCAATATTTCCATGATACCAACACTTCAGTTAACTAGGCCTATATTTTTTTTTGCAAATATGCTGTGTGGCGGAGTGTGGAAACGATAATAAAAGGGCAGGAAATGAGGAAATTTATGAAAAATAGAGATTTGTTTTTGATTGGAGATGGATTGAACATTATAAATGGATAAAGTCCCATTTTGATATTACTGAGCATTTATATTTTGCCACCTTATGGTCATGAAATACACCAAGCATATTTAGAACTTTTTGTATTAAACCTAAAATATTGTGAAATTATATTTCAGCAACAAACACACCACATGTAAACAGTATGCCAATTGCAGTACATTTATCTGGAATACTTGCACCTTTCTGACACATGAATGTGTTGGAGAAGCATAGACAATACATTGGAAAGTGTTGTTGCTCACAGTGAAAATGGGAATGTTATTAGCCAAACACAGCAATAAATATCAGAAGAACATACATATGTGTATTTTTGCTTAATGTCCTCCCACTTATTTTTCACCCATCCAGGTGACAGCTGCCACGCCAGCTCACACTCCTTCACGTTAAGGTTGAATGGCGGGAACCCGGTTACTGATATTTACCACACCAAACCCCTCCCCTTTCCCAGGATAAGTAACTGCGACAAACCGGTAAATTACACAAATATATTTATACGAACAGCATGGTGTGAGATGGAACTGGAACTCAAGAACCTGCCTAAATGACTACAGACCCGTAGCACTCACGTCTGTAGCCATGAAGTGCTTTGAAAAGCTGGTCATGGCTCACATTAACACCATTATCCCAGAAACCCAAGACCCACTCCAATTTGCATACTGCTCAAACAGATCCACAGATGATGCAATCGCTATTGCACTCCACACTGCCCTTTCCCATCTGGACAAAGGAACACTTATGTGAGAATGCTATTCATTGACTACAGTTCAGTGTTCAACACCATAGTGCCCTCAAAGCTCATCACTAAGCTAAGGATCCTGGGACTAAACACCTCTCTCTACAACTGGATCTTGGACTTCCTGACGGGCCGCACCCAGGTGGTGAGGGTAGGTAGCAACACATCTGCCACGCTGATCCTCAACACAGGAGCCCATCAGGGGTGCGTGCTCAGTCCCCTCCTGTACTCCCTATTCACCCACGACTGCATGGCCAGGTACGACTCTTAACACCAAGTTTGCAGACGACACAACAGTGGTAGCCTGATCACCTACAACGACGAGACAGTCTATAAGGAGGAGGTCAGAGACCTGGCCGGGTGGTGCCAGAATAACAACCTCTCCCTCAACGTAATCAAGGCAAAGGAGATGATTGTGGACTATAGGAAAAGGAGGACTGAGCACACCCCCATTCTCATCAACGGGGCTGTAGTGAAGCAGGTTGAGAGCTTCAAGTTCCTTGATGTCCATATCACCAACAAACTAAAATGGTCCAAACACACCAAGACCGTAGTGAAGAGGGCACGACAAAACATATTCTCATCTGAATATATAGTCTCCTCAGGAGACTGAAAAGATTTGGCATACGTCCTCAGATCCTCAAAAGGTTCTACAGCTGCAACATCGTGAGCATCCTGAATGCTCGACCTCCAACCAAAAGGCACTACAGAGGGTAGTGCGTATGACCCAGTACATCACTGGGGCTAAACTGCCTGCCATCCAGGACCTCTACACCAGGCAGTGTCAGAGGAAGGCCCTACAAATTGTCAAAGACCCCAGCCACACCAGTCATGGACTGTTCTCTCTGCTACTGCATGGCAATGTTACCGGAGCTCAAAGTCTAGGACCAAAAGGCTTCTCAACAGTTTTTACCCCCAAGCCATAAGATTCCTGAACCACCTGCATATAGCCTCGCTACTGTTATTTTCACTTTTTATCTATCGTTTACATAATAGCTTATTTTTATTTATTTTTTACTTAACAAATGCACTGTTGGTTAGGGCTTGTAAGAGTGTCTACACCCGTTGTATTCGGCGCACGTGACAAACTTTGATTTGAACTGTTAAATTATATGCAATCTCTAAATCTGGCTTCTCTACGGACTCTGCATGATGATTCATCAACACTCGGTATGGAGCGTAGTTCACAAAGCATGTAGACCTAACTTTTTTTTCTTGTGACAGGTAGGCCTAAATATGCTGCAGAATAGCCTATGCTACAGTAATAAAAATGCAGAATGCGCATCTAATTTATTTAAAGGCTGTTTTTTTTTTATTGCAGCCGCAGAGTTTTAAAACAGCCTATCACTCGAATATTGTTGCTTTTAAATCAGTGCACGTGCTAGAACTCTCTCGCAGTCTCTCTCTCTCTCTCGAACTCCATTCAAATTGCAAAATAGATCATCCTGGTCTAGTTTGATATATATGTATGTGTATGTCCTAGCCTACCTCTTTAGGAAATATAGCTAATTAACGATGGGTTATGCCTAATAAGCTTCTGACCTATAGCTTATGCGCAATGCACGTGCTTCTCTGGCCTCTTTTAAATACTCCTTAGCTCTTGGAGTCTCATGTAGGAAAAGCTAGACTAGAATAGCTTGCTGGACATATTTTTTGCATTTCTTATACCAATACACTGTTCGAAGTGGGACACAAGCTCTTTGTTTGCTGAATGTTAAATACTGCAGCCAACAGAACTCAGGGGTAGTTTGAAAGAAGAGTAAGCATGCGATGGTGGTAGGACATATCAGTTATTTATTCAGACCGATAACCATTCAATCTTTGAAGATAAGTGAAAGCCTTCTGCATCTAATTCTAGTCCTGTATTATTAAAGGATGTCATTAGAATAGATGTTGAATGCGAGGAAAGAATGAAGCGACAATGGAGAGAGGTAGGCTAATAATATTATGGAAGATATATAGTACATTCTGAAAATATTCAGTCCCCTTCCCTTTTTCCACATTTTGTTACGTTTAGACTTATTCTTAAATGTATTATACTTTTTTTCCCTCAATCTACACACTACCCAATAATGACAAATCAAAAAGAGGTTTAGACATTTATTGCATATTTATTAAAAATACAAAATATAAATACGTTATTTAACTAAATAAGTATTCAGACTCTTTGCTATGATACTCGGAATCGAGTTCCGGTGCATCCTGTTTCCATTGGTCATCCTTGAGATGTATCTACAACTTGGAGTCCACCTGTGGTAATTCAATTGATTGGAAAGGCACACACCTGTCTATTTAAGGTCCCACAGTTGACAGTGCATGTCAGAGCAAAAACCAAGCCATGCGATATAAGGAATTGTCCGTACAGCTCAGACAGGATTGTGTCAGTACAGATCTGGGGAAGCTTACCAAAACATTTATGCATCATTGAACGTTTCCAAGAACACCGTGGCCTCCATCATTCTTACATGGAAGAAGGCACATGACTGCCCGCTTGGAGTTTTCCAAAAGGCACCCAAAGGACTCAGACCAGGAGAAACATATTCTCCGGTCTGAACTCACTTCTGGAGGTAACCTGGCAATATCCCTACGGTGGTGGTGGCAGCATCATGCTGTGGGTATGTTTTTCAGGGACTTGGAGACTAGTCCGGATCGAGGGAAAAATGAACAGAGCAAAGTACAGAGATCCTTGGTGAAAGCCTGCTCCAGAGTGCTCAGGACCTCAGACTGGGGTGAAGGTTCACCTTCCAACAGGACAACAACCCTAAGCACACAGTCAAGACACCGCTGGAGTGTCTTGGGGACAATTCTCAGAATGTCCTTGAGTGGCCCAGCCAGAGCCCGAACATCTCGGGAGACCAGAAAATAGCTGTGCAGCAACGCTCCCCATCCAACTTTACAGAGCTTGAGAGGATATGCAGAGAAGAATGGGAGAAACTCTCCAAATACAGGTATGCCAAGCTTGTAGTGTCATACCCAAGAAGACCAGAGGCTGTAATCGCTGCCAAAGGTGCTTCAATAAAGTACTGAGTAAAGGGTCTGAATACTTATGTAAATGTCATATTTAAATATGCAAAAATCTCAATCTGTTTTTACTTTGTCATTATGGGGTATTGTGTGTAGATTGAGGGGGGGGGAACAATTTTAATACATTTTAGAATAAGGCTGTAACGTAACAAAATGTGGAAAAAGGGAAGGGGTCTGAATTCTGTCCAAATGCACTAATGTGGTAACGATGAGTGGATAGCCTATTATTTTCTATTGTTTTCTGGCACGTTCATTTATTTTCTTTCACGTGCAGGGTCCAACGTTAATGATGGCGCGCTGGCCCGGGGCCAGAAAAACAGTTGATCCCTTCATGGCCACTAACTTTTCAGCGCATTTTTGCATTCCAGTTCAACATTTAACTGCTCTGTCGTGGTCTACCATTGAAAACCACACATGTATCATGCTATTTGTATTTGAGCAATATGATTTGCTGTTCGTTCAAGCACCACCACACTCCCGCAAGTCTAAACTTCTCTAGCAGTACATGAATTGATGCCATCACACAGCACACGTGTAAGCTGTCCAGAGCAAAAAGAAGTGCCCATCAAGCTGCTCGCTGAGTTTTGTTTATTTTAGGGAAAGGGATTTACCCCACCAAGCCCGGTGGCTACTTTTTCTATTTGGCTGGTTACTTCATGTGCTTGTGTCACTAACGTTATAGCTAGTGCATAGTGCAGTGGCCAGAGAGCTAGCTGTGCCATATGACTTACTCAAAACCGTTTTGTTGTAACATTTGAACTGGTGTTCGTGACTTGTTCACCACTGAATTAAATGTATGGTGTTGTCATCAAACCCTGAAACAGTTTGACAACAAGCCCTGGTATTTACAACAAACAGCTAGCTAGGTTAACGTTAAATATAAAGTTGTTACTCGTCAATGGCAAGTAACCATGTAGCTAAAGTTTGTTCGAACAGTTATAACTTCTAGTCCTACTAAAGCACGTAGCTAGCTAAAGGCATTGCAGGCAGCAGGTTACAAATCTGTTTTGATTGATGTACGATGAAATAGCCGTGATCCTTTTAAGGATGACAAACTACTTCAATTTGAACAATGCAGAAGCTTCTCTATTCGCCATCTTCCACATTGCTTTGCTGTTTACTTGAAGAGAGAACTCGCTGCCCCCCCCCCCCTCTTCCAATGCATTGTGGCTGTGAAATTACACAAGTGTGCAGTGAATTCTACTAGATAAAATCTGAAATGAGGATAACTTCCTGGCATTTTAAAGCATACTCGATTTTCAAGATGTACATCCTATAAAACGTTTTATTTTTTGCATACAGAGTGTCATGTGTGATTTAGTTTCCCCGCTATTCGTTAATTTCTGTAGCGCATATCTATACTGAATAAAAATAAATATAAACGCAACATGTAAAGTGTTGCTTCCATGTTTCATGAGCTGAAATAAAAAAATCTCTGAAATGTTTCATATACACAAGCTTCTCTCATTGTACTCACATTTGTTTACATCCCTGTTAGTGAGCATTTATGTCTGTAATAAAGGCTTTTTGTGGGGAAACCCCATTCTGATTGGCTGGGCCTGGCTGCCAAATTGGTGTGCCTATGCCCACTTATGGCTGTACCCCTGCCCAGTCATGTGAAATCCATAGATTAGGGCCTAATGTATTGATTTAAATTGACTGATTTCCTTATATGAACTGTAACTCAGTAAAAATATTATACATTGTTGCATGTTGTGTTTACATTTTTGTTCAGTATAATTGACAGTTGATTATCAGTTATCAAAGCTGAAATGATTATGACATCCGGGCATTTAAAGTATACTAGATTTGTAAATGTCAAATGCTATAAAACTGTGTTTTTTTTGCACACTCAAACGGCCTACTATTTAGGATGGAAGTAAGGGTATTCGAACACG
Source organism: Oncorhynchus mykiss (assembly GCF_057628025.1). NCBI lineage: Eukaryota > Metazoa > Chordata > Actinopteri > Salmoniformes > Salmonidae > Oncorhynchus > Oncorhynchus mykiss. Next base: position 47,546,840 of record NC_143032.1, read on the forward strand.
GTCCCAGTCTGTCTCAATAGTAATGAAGAGGATTTATGACTGTATTGATTGGAGGCTGCATGAATGTAGCCTGTCCCAATGGATTGGAAACATGGGTTGTGTTCATCAGAACACACCATAATGGGGAAAAAAAGTGCACAATTATTTAGTCCCAAGCTCTCAATTTGATTATACTATCTGCATTTGTCAACATTTTGTTATTTATATAGTTCTGTTAAATGTTCTCTACCCATATAGCACTGTCGTGTCTCTGACTTATTAAATGTGAAGACTTACTTTATCAAATCAATTCTCTGTAGTCATTATTACGTGATTAGTTAATCATGTACATTTAATTAACTAGGAAGTCAGGGCACCACAGAAAATGGTTTGTTTATAGTCATAATTTTCAGAATTTAACTTCAGATATTTTAATATCTGATCAATTAGTCTTCTATTAATGAATTATTATTGGCTTCCGTCAGTCATCTGAATGTCGTAAATGTCACGATTTGGGAAATGATCGAACCAAGGCGCAGCTTGAGTATAGTTCCACATATTTATTTAAGTAAAACTTACAAAGACCATGAGGACGTAGTGCCCAAACACACTAACAAAACAATCAATATCCCACAAAACACAGGTGGGGAAATAGCTACCTAAATATGATAGACTCTAATTGGGAACCACATTAGCACCAACATAGAAATAGATATACTAGATCACCCCCTAGTCACGCCCTGACCTACTATACCATAGAGAACCAAGGGCTCTCTATGGTCAGGGCCTGACAACCAAAAATTGTACTATCTTCATGAACCCAGCCTCGGCTATAAATCATCCATACACCAATTGGCTCAATTATTTATTTCCAAACTAATTAAACAATTAAAGAATATACAATAGATAGTAACATTATACAGTAAATACCGTCCCTAGTGGACTAAACAAATACAGTTTGGTTATAACACAATAGATTCAGAGAGAAGAGAAAGGGGTTTTGGAAGGAAGACTAAGGGACATGGGTCTCTATCAGACCTGGGAAGCTATTCTCACATATACATATGCCACTAACGATCGCTCATTCGGAAAAGTAATGCATTGTATTTACTACGTGAAGCTGGCTTCGATAGTTGATGTGAGGCTCTGGTTTTCCCAGTCACCGTTCACTTGGTTTGAAAGGTTCATCTCACTGTTGAGATTCTTGTCAGTCAGTGTTCTGGTACTAGATTTGCTATCTTTCCAGCTGCAGTCTTCTAGGCTGTAATCTAGGACAAATGTCTTGAGTGATCAATATTTCAGAGTTTCACGTGTGGAGCAAGCTCTCTTGTTTCCTAGCCTGTATAGTTGAAATTAGCCCTTTTCAAAGTGGAGGACAAGTCCTCCCGTTATTTGGAACTGAGGTGAATTTTCATCACGGGGGCTTTTATAGAAATGTAGAAAAGGGGTTGGTTCATAATTTCCAACCAATATCTATGCACTTGGGCATGGCCACTGAGTGAGCATCAGTTTACTTATGACTAAATATCACATTACATCATTTCGCAAATAGTTTCATCTTTACTCATTCATTTTACACAATAATTAGATGCAAGGCTCATAACTGAGGAACCTGTATAAACAGAGTGTAATGTGACTGTATTGTCTTTCATGAGGTCACAAACATGAAAGAAAACGGACAGAGTCATAGCTGGCTTCTCCACTGACCGTTTACACATTCTCCAGAATTCTTTAAATTCTGGGATGTAGTAGAATTTGTCGGGACGGTTCTACTGTGACCCTCTCTCTCCCATATTGCATGGTCAGGGAGACCAGCATCTCTGCAGGGAATTTATGACGTGGTTGTAAAGGAATTTATGACGTGGTTGTAAAGTTGCCCCCCCCCCCCCCCCCCCCCCCCCCACATCGCTGCTAGCCGACTCACTGAAAGGGCTAGCGTCATGACAGCATTCTAAATACCCAATTAATGTTATGTTCAAAATAATAAAATATAAAAATGTATGGCAACATTCAAACCAATGCGGGCTTGGGACATTAAAGCCAATTCAGAAATGAAACACTGCTTTATTTGACCTTATAGTCAGTCCCAAGCTCTCCATTTCTTTGAATGTTTTGCTTCTTTAATAAGCAATTGTTTAATTCCCGTTGTGTTGACACGGCGATGTATGGCTTTTTATGTGGGTGTATTTTACGTCTGTCATCTTGCCTCTCAGAAGAAGACTATTGAAGCCATTCAATACAAACTAGCCTCTGAGCTCACCAAGGCATTTTGTAGGTTTATCATGCTAGAAGGCAGACGCACAGAACATTAGCAATGACAATGTCGTTATGATTCACATCACAAATGAACTTTTTGTTTTCACGTTCAAAATTCATGTTCATGCATAGATTACAAATCTTGTCTTTAAGCTGGCACACCCACGCTTTCACAGTGCTGCCAATTCTCTCCCCTAGCTCTAGATTTATTCATGTCCAGGCCACTGTGGTCCAGAGATAAAACAGACAGTGTCTTCAACATCAGCCTATAATTAATTGGGATCTGTCTAATGTACACAATAGCTTCTGCCACGCTAATACACACGGGGGGTGGGGTTCTCTGTTCTCTGTTCTCTGAATGTGTAATGAAGCAAGCTGAGGTCCTCCTGAGTAGTTACTACTGTGATGAAGACAGAGAGACTGTTCAAAGATACGAGGCAATATTGATGATGGAAATATAGAGCTTTTCCATTTATAGTCCTGTTTTGTTTTAGAATTTGTCTCTGGATGGACTTTGAGACAATTGTGAAGGTTTCCCGTGATTGGAAGATGTAAAGACAGTGACACTAATACTTCCTTGAAAGCAATTTACTGATAACATCATGAAACACTTTTGGGCTGGTTTTTGATTCTCTACACTTTTACCCAAAGTATGCACTTGCTCACTCCCCATAGTTTGAATAGCATTTGGATTGGTGTAAATTATACCTAATTGAGGGAGTGAACGACTGAACACTTCAGAGTGCTTTTTGTAAGGAGCCTGGATGAGCGTTTGATTATCCATACCAATTCAATAGAACTTCTCCCCTCATCCAGAGGAGGGCGCTGCTTGAAAACATTTGGGGAAATGTATAGAGGTGCCACAGATGTACCAAAACACCAGCTTCATTTGATTTCTATCACCACTACTGTCTGTCTCCAGTTGTGCCAGGACCATTTGAATATTCACCAATGTAGAAAAGCGGATCAGGTTTTTTTTTGGGGGGGGGGACAAACAGAGGATGGGATGGCCAGGTATTCATGTGGTTGAGTCCATTTCTGCGGTTATATTTACAATGGGATGAAACTTTGTTGTTCCTTGCTGAAACAAGCAAGGTGTTGTGTCAAATTAGTGTTTTATTGCCTAGGCAACGCTCCCCTTCTTGCAGCAGCAGCACCACATGCAGTCTGGAGCAGAGGAGAGGAGAACATTTGTCTTAAAAAAAACTGTCATCATTGCTATTCAAATTAACAGTGACCACGGTCATTTGGCTGACCAATAACATCATCATAAATTCCATGATCGTCACAATCCTAGTTACTGTTTGGTATGCTGTCACTCTTTTGTTTTCCTCTGTCGAGTTGTCTTTTATCAAATGAATTTGATTTTCAAGAGACAATACAGATATTGAATCAAACCCAGCACTTAAGGGGGCAGTTAAAATCGGTGAGTGGGCAAAACATTTTTTGGAGGGGGGGGGGGGTTGCATTGGAGTTCAATTCTGGTTATATAATCACGCTATACCACAAACAGCAGATACTCTGAGATCATTTGAGTGTTTTTGAAATCTCTGGCCTACACTACATGACCCAAAGTATGTGGACACCCACTCGTTAAACATCTCATTCCAAAATCATGGGTATTAATATGGAGCTGGTCCCCCCCTTTGCTGCTATAACAGCCTCCACTCTTCTGGGAAGGCTTTCCACTAGATGTTGGAACATTTCTGCGGGGACTTGCTTCCATTCAGCCACATTTATTGTCGCTTCCATTCAGCCAACGAAAGCATACAGGTCGCAATGGTGGGTGGTATATGGGGCTTTGGTGACAAAACGGATGGGCCGGTGATAGACTGCATCCAATTTGCTGAGTAGTGTTGGAGGCTATTTTGTAAATGACATTGCCGAAGTCCAGGATCGGCAGGATAGTCAGTTTTACGAGGGTATATTTGGCAGCATGAGTGAAGGAGGCTTTGTTTTGCAAAATAGGAATCCGATTCTAGATTTAACTTTGGATTGGAGATGCTTAATGTGGCACTGGAAGGAGAGTTGACAGTCAAGCCAGACACCTAGGTATTTATAGTTGTCCACGTATTCTAAGTCAGAACCATCCAGAGTTGTGACGCTAGTTATAAGTTGCAGTTATAAGGTCTAAAAAGAATAGCAGATCCGTACCACGTTGAGCGAGGCGGGTTGCAGGAAGGTATATTTTATTTGAAAATGGAGAGAGAAAAAAAACGGAATATTAAACGGGACAAAACACAGGACAAAAACAAACACGTCTTGCTGCTACGCCATCATTAGGTTAGTGCAAAATCATTTAGCATCATCAAATCGAGAGCTTGGGCTAAGGTTCTATCTGCATTTTCCCCAAATGTAGTTATAGATATAGCCTTGCTCTCTTCCATGTTCTAAATAGCACTCTAAATTCCTAAATGAATGTTAAAAGTTAAAAATATTAAAATCGAAAAATGTATGCCTCAATTCAAACGAATGAGGGTTCGAAACATTAAAGCCAATTCAGAAAAGAAACACTGCATCCGTTTAATCCTTTTATTAGAAAATATTACGATACATAGTGTTGGCGTTTTAAAGCTCTGCTCCTTCAGGGTAGCTCATTGCCAGAGTGAGGCGTCATATGAAGATGATAATAACTACAGGCAGTGAGCTATATCAAATCCCCTGAAGGAAGAGAAACACAAAACCCAGACAGGTGGTGGCTGAGGTGTTGAATGGATATCAGAAACAGCAAGCATATCAAATCAAATCCAATGTTATTTGTCACATACACATGGTTAGCAGATGTTAATGCGAGTGTAGCGAAATGCTTGTGCTTCTAGTTCTGACAATGCAGTAATAACCAACGAGTAATCTCACCTAACAATGATTACAGCCCGACAGGATGCTCTCGATTGTGCATCTGTAGAAGTTTGTGTGCTTTTGGTGACAAGCCGAATTTCTTCAGCCTCCTGAGGTTGAAGAGGCACTGCTGCACCTTCTTCACAACGCTGTCTGTGTGGGTAGACCAATTTAGTATGTCCGTGATGTATACGCCGAGGAACTTAACTTACTACCCACTCCACTACTGTCCCATCGATGTGGATAGGGGGGTGCTCCCTCTGCTGTTTCCTGAAGTCCACAATCATCTCCTTTGTTTTGTTGCCGTTGAGTGTGAGGTTATTTTCCTGACACCACACTCCGAGGGCCCTCACCTCCTCCCTGTAGGCTGTTTCGTCGTTGTTGGTAATCAAGCCTGCCACTGTAGTGTCGTCCGCAAACTTGATGATTGAGTTGGAGGCGTGCATGGCCACGCAGTCGTGGGTGAACAGGGAGTACAGAAGAGGGCTGAGAACGCACCCTTGTGGGGCCCCAGTGTTGAGGATCAGTGGGGTGGAGATGTAGTTACCTACCCTCACCACCTGGGGGCGGCCTGTCAGGAAGTCCAGTACCCAGTTGCACAGGGCGGGGTCAGGGTCTCGAGCTTGATGACGAGTTTGGAGGGTACTATGGAGTTAAATGCTGAGCTGTAGTCGATGAACAGCATTCTCATAGGTATTCCTCTTGTCCAGATGGGTTAGGGCAGTGTGGTTGAGATTGCATCGTCTGTGGACCTATTGGGGCGGTAAGCAAATTGGAGTGGGTCTAGGGTGTCAGGTAGGGTGGAGGTGATATGGTCCTTGACTAGTCTCTCAAAGCACTTCATGATGACGGAAGTGAGTGCTACGGGGTGGTAGTCGTTTAGCTCAGTTACCTTAGCTTTTGTGGGAACAGGAACAATGGTGGCCCTCTTGAAACATGTGGGAACAGCAGACTGGGATAAAGATTGATTGAATATGTCCGTAAACACACCAGCCAGCTGATCTGCGCATTATTGAGGACGCAGCTGGGGATGCCGTCTGGGCATGCAGCCCTGCGAGGGTTTTGCTCACGTCGGTTGCAGTGAAGGAGAGTCCGCATGTTTTGGTAGCGGGCCGTGTCAGTGGCACTGTATTGTCCTCAAAGCGAGCAAAGAAGTTATTTAGTCTGTCTGGGAGCAAGACATCCTGGTCTGCGACGCGGCTGGTTTTCTTTTTGTAATTCGTGATTGACTGTAGACCCTGCGACATACCTCTTGTGTGTGAGCCGTTGAATTGTGACTCTACTTTGTCTCTATATTGACGCTTAGCTTGTTTGGTTGCCTTGCAGAGGGAATAGCTACACTGTTTGTATTCGGTCATGTTTCCAGTCACCTTGCCCTGGTTAAAAGCAGTGGTTCGCGTTTTCAGTTTCGCGTGAATGCTGCCATCAATCCACGGTTTCTGGTTTGGGAATGTTTTAATTGTTGCTGTGGGTATAACAGCGCCGATGGACTTTCTAATGAACTCGCTCACCGAATCAGCATATTCGTCAATGTTGTTGTTGGACGCAATGCGGAATTGATGTGTCTGCTTGGGGGGGAATATATACAGTTGTGCTTATAATCGAAGAGAATTCCCTTGGTAGATAATGCGATCGACATTTGATTGTGAGGAATTCTAAATCAGGTGAACAGAAGGACTTGAGTTCCTGTATGTTGTTATGATCACACCACGTCTCGTTAATCATAAGGCATATCCCCCGCACCTCTTCTTACCAGAAAGATGCTTGTTTCTGTCGGCGCGATGCGTGAAGAAACCAGCTGGCTGCACCAAGTCCGAGAGCGTCTCTCGAGTGAGCCATGTTTCCGTTAAGCAAAGAACGTTACAGTCTCTGATGTCTCTCTGGAATGCTACCCTTGCTCGGATTTCATCAACCTTGTTGTCAAGAGACTAGACATTGGCGAGCAGTATGCTAGGGAGTGGTGCGCGATGTGCCCGTCTCCGGAGCCTGACCAGAAGACCGCTACGTTTTCCCCTTCTACGGCGACGTTGTTTTGGGTCGTCTGCTGGGATCCGATCCATTGTCCTGGGTGGAAGGCAAAACACAGGATCCGCTTCGGGAAAGTCATATTCCTGCTCGTAATGGTGGTGAGTTGACGTTGCTCTTATATTCAGTAGTTCCTCCTGACTGTATGTAATGTAACCTAAGATTACCTGGGGTACCAATGTAAGAAATAACACGTAAAAAAAACAAAATACTGCATAGTTTCCTGGGAACGCGAAGCGAGGCGGCCATCTCCGTCGGCGCGTAACAGCTAGTTACAGCAGCAAGAGACACCAGTGCATGTTTGCGAGTGACGTCCGGCATTGAGGAAGCATGTGTACAGGTTCAATGGCATGAAATCTCCTCTGCGCTCTATCCTCTGCGCTCTCTTTCAAAAGAGTTGCAGCCTCCTTGATGCTCTGTGGAACCTCTTGAGTAATCAATCATTCCATTCTCCCCCAAATCTGATTGGAAGATCCCCCTCAAATGCCAGTTGGATTAGTTGAACCTACCTCAGGTGTAGCATGGTTCTTCTGCTGACTGAACATATTTGTCAAAGTGGAAAGCGAGTTCTTGCATGTTTCAGTGCAGGAAGCTTGGTCGGCATAGCGGAAAGAGTTTCAGAGAATTGTTGCAAGATATCAAGTGCGGTCCATTTGTCCTCATTAGAACCAGAGTGGGTGATTTCAGTCTGTAAAAACTGGCGAGCGACACAACTCAGCTTCCACCTAGAAAGTCATGGCTCTGGGTCAAGTGTACACACAGCCTCCACCAGTTGGCTGTTGCGTTCTCTGAATCGTTCTGACATTTCACCAATAATGGCATCCAACGTGCTGAAGAACATTCTTTTAAACTCAGTCTATTGTCCTCTGTCCTGCTGGCCTACTATACTGTCCACCACGTATGTACTCAGAAGTTTACATACACTTAGGGTGGAGTCATTAACTTGTTTTTCAACCACTCCACAAATTTCTTGTTAACAAACTATAGTTTTGGCAAGTCGGTTAGGACATCTACTTTGTGCATAACACAAGTAATTTTTCCAACAATTGTTTACAGACATATTATTTCACTTATAATTCACTGTATCACAATTTCAGATACACTAAGTTGACAGTGCCTTTAAACAGCAAAATTCCAGAAAATGATATTCTGGCTTTAGAAGCTTCTGATAGGCTAATTGACATAATTTGAGTCAATTGGAGGTGTACCTGTGGATGTATTTCAAGGCCTACCTTCAAAGTGCCTCTTTGCTTGACATCATGGGAAAATCAAAAGAAATCAGCCAAGACCTCAGAAACAAAATTGTAGACCTCCACATGTCTGGTTCATCCTTGGGAGCAATTTCCAAACGCCTGAAGGTACCACATTCATCTGTACAAACAATAGTACGCAAGTATAAACACCATGGGACCACGCAGCCGTCATACCACTCAGGAAGGAGACGCATTCTGTCTCCTAGAGGTGAACGTGCGAAAAGTGCAAATCAATCCCAGAACAGCAAAGGACAAAGATGCTGGAGGAAACCGGTACAAAAGTATGTATAGCCACAGTAAAACGTGTCCTACATTGACAAGTCCTGAAACGCCACTCAGCAAGGAAGAAGCCATTGCTCCAAACCCGCCATAAAAAAGCCAGACTACATTTTACAACTGCACATGGGGACAAAGATCATACTTTTTGGCGAAATGTCCTCTGGTCTGATAAAACAAAAATAGAAATGTTTGGCCATAATGACCATTATGTTTGGAGGAAAAAGGGGGATGCTTGCAAGCCGAAGAACACCACTCTAACTGTGAATTACGGGGGTGGCAGCATCATGTTGTGGTGGTGCTTTGCTGCAGGAGGGACTGGTGCACTTCACAAAATAGATGGCGGCATGAAGCAGAAAAATTATGTGGATATATTGAAGCAACATCTCAAGACATCAGTCAGGAAGTTAAAGCTTGGTCGCAAATGGGTCTTCCAAATGGACAATGACCCCAAGCATACATTCAAAGTTGTGGCAAAATGGCTTAAGGACAACAAAGTCACGTATTGGAGTGGCCGTTACAAAGCCCTGACCACAATCCTATAGAAAATTTGTGGACAGAACTAAAAAAGCGTGTGTGAGCAAGGAGGCCTACAAACCTAACTCAGTTACACCAGCTCTGTCAGGAGGAATGGGCCAAAATTCAACAAACGTATTGTGGGAAGCTTGTGGAAGGCTACCCAAAATGTTTGACCCAAGTTTTTAACAATTTGAAGGCAATGCTACCAAATACTAATTGAGTGTGTGTAAACTTCTGACCCACTGAGAATGTGATGAAAGAAATCAAAGCTGAAATAAATCTATTATAACTATTATTCTGACATTTAACAATCTTAAAATAAAGTGGTGATCCTACCTGACCTAAGACAGGGAATTATTACTAGGATTAAATGTCATGAATTGTGAAAGACTGAGTTTAAATGTATTTGGCTAAGGTGTATGCAAACTTCCGACTTCAACTGTATGTGGCTTTCTTGGACCGGAATGGGAGACTGAGAGGAGATCAGGGCCAGTATTAACAAAGTGTCTCAGAGTAGGACTGCTGATCTACGATCAGATTAGCTAATAATTAAAAAACATTATATATATATATGCCTCCTTGCTCACACACACTTTTATTTGTATATATATATATATATATATATACACACACACACACACACACACACACACACACACACACACACACACACACACACAGGGGAGGGGGGACTTTGTCCTGTAGCCACAAAGCATCTCGGAAATGGCCCTAGGAATCCTTTTGACTGTTTTAATACCACAAAAAAAACTCCCAGCCCAGTCGTGGCTGAACGACGAAAACATCAACATACAGCTGGCTGGTTATACAATGTACCGGCAGGATAGAACAGCGGTGGCAGTCTATGTATGTTTGTAAACAACAGCTGGTGCACAATATCTAAGGAAGTCTTGAGATATTGCTCGCCTGAGTTTGAGTTTCTCATGATAAACTGTAGACCACACTACCTAACAAGAGTTTTCATCTGTATTATTTGTAGCTGTTTACATACCATCACAGTCAGAGGCTGGCACTAAGACAGCATTGAATGAGCTGTATTCCGCAAGAAGAAAACAAGAACACGCTCACCCAGAGGCGGTGCTCCTAGTAGCCGGGGACTTTAATGCAGGGAAACTTAAATCCTGTTTACCAAATTACTATTAGCATTTTAAATGTGCAACCAGAGGAAAAATAACTCTGGACCACCTATACTCCATACACAGAGACGCATACAAAGCTCTCCCTTGCCCTCCATTTGGCAAATCTGACCATAATTATATCTTCCTGCTTACAAGCAAAAATGAAAGCAGGAAGTACCAGTGATCAATAAAAAAAGTGGTCAGATGAAGCAGATGGTAAGCTACAGGACTGTTTTGCTAGCACAGACTGGAATATGTTCCGATGGCATTGAGGAGTACACCACATCAGTCATTGGCTTCATCAATAAGTGCATCGATGACGTCGTACCCACAGTGACTGTACGTACATACCAGAACCCATGGATTACAGGCACTGGGCTAAAGGCTAGAGCTGCCACTTTCAAGAAGCTTATAAGAAATCCCGCTATGCCCTCTGTCGAACCATCAAACAGGCAAAGCGTCAATACATGACTAAAATCGAATCGTACTACACCGGCTCAGACGCTCGTCGGATATGGCAGGGCTTGCAAACCATTACATACTACAAGGGGAGCACAGCCAAGAGCTGCCCAGTGACACGAGTGTATCAGACGAGCTAAACTACTTCTATGCTCGCTTTGAGGCAAATAACACTGAAACATGCATGAAACCAGCTGTTCCAGAAGACTGTGTGATCACGCTCTCCACAGCCGATGTAAGACCTTTAGACAGGTCAACATTCACAAGGGCGCAGGGCCAGACGGATTACCAGGACGTGTACTGCAAGCATACGCTGACCAACTGGCAAGTGTCTTCACTGACATTTTCAACCTCTCCCTGTCCGAGTCTGTAATACCAACATGTTTTTCTTTGGCACAGTAAGCATCAAGTCACTTACCGATTAATGTTGCAGACCTTTCAAACATTTTCTATCATTTTCATCTAAACACGAAGTTAGTCCCTAGATGCTTTCAACTGCCAAACTTATGCATGCCCAATTTAGGCATTTTTTGTAAACAACGTGATGTTGCGCTTAGAATGTGATTATGTATTAGCCGAGTGGTTAAAAGTATTTAGGCATATCATGTGAAATCAATTTCAAAATGTATGTATGTAGGTCTACATTGTAGTTGTTTTGATATTCCTATATGATCAAACCAATAAATGAAGCAATTGCATGTGGCGCAGGAACCACTGACTCACTATCAAGACACGTGCTGGTAACTCTTAACTGGTTAGGACCGCTCATGAGGTGTCCTACATATCCGTTGACTAGGTAGGACTCTAGACTAGGTAATGAATAGAGGCTTCATGCATAACTTTTATTTTGACCCATAAGTGTAGGAGTAAATTGTCTCTATTCTCAGCACATTTTCTACTCTTGAGACGCTTTGTGGATACGGCCCTGATCCTAGATCAGCACCTCTACTCTGAGACACTTTATGAATACATGCCCAGGAGCATAGCATAATGCTGCAGGGGCAGCAATAGTATCATCAGTCATTGATAAAACCAGCTCTGTGTGGTTTCAGTGTCTCACAACTCCTGGGCACAGCCAGGGTGTTCAGAGAGAGGTTGGTAGTCTCTGCGCATCTGGTGAGAGTGTATGAGCGAGAAACAGAGGAATTTATTTGATTTTATCAGGGAGTCCTACTGAGATTAAGGTGTATTTTACAGATGAGCCCTGAATTACATAAATTATAGAAAACACATGTCAAAATACAAAATGCAAGCAGAAAGAGGAACACAGTCATGAAAAAAGGTCCTCAATCAGCTTTCTGAATTACCCTAGAGGCACCAATAAGTCACATCTTAAGAGCATTTTGAAGATTGTTCCACAAATTAGGTACAAGAACATTTCCAGAGTTAGCCATCCCTGAGACCAGGTGTTGTTAGGTACAGTGTGACTTTCTGTAAATGTCCTTTATGAATGACAACACAGTATCAACCTACGTGACATCAGAGGGCCAATTAACTTTCTGGCAGGGATTGCAGCGATGAGTGCTCAACTTGTCGCCTGTAATAAAGCGCAGAGTGCTATGATAAACTGCATCTAATGGCTTTAAAGACGTGGCAGCTGCGTTCATATACAGTGCCTTTGGAAAGTATTCAGACCGTTACAGCCTTATTCTAAAATGGATTTAACACACAAAAAAGTGATCAGCAATCTACACACCATAAACGATAATGACAAAGCGAAAACAGATTTTTAGAAATGTTGGCAAATTGATTCAAATTAAAAAACTGATACCTTATTTACATAAGTATTCAGACCCTTTGCTATGAGACATGATTTTGGAGGCCTGATTGGTGGAGTACTGCAGAGATGGTTAATTCAATTGATTGGACATGATTTGGAAAGGCACAAACCTCTCTATATAAGGTCCCACAGTTGACAGTGCATGTCAGAGAAAAACACCAAGCCAGCAGGTCGAAGGAAGTGTCAGTAGACCTCCGAGACAGGATTTTGTCAAAACATTTTTGCAGCTTTGAATGTCCCCAAGAACACAGTGGCCTCCATCATTCTTAGATGGATGGAGTTTGGAACCACTAAGACTCTTCATAGAGATTACTGCCCAGCCAAACTGAGCAATCAGTGGAAGAAGTGTCTTGGTCAAGGAGGTGACCAAGAACCCAATGGTTACTCTGACAGAGCTCCAGAGTTCCTCTGAGGAGATGGGAGAACCTTCCAGCAGGACAACCATCTCTGCAGCACTCCAACAATCAGGCCTTTATGTTAGAGTGACCAGACGGAAGCCACTCCTCAGTAAAAGGCACAGGACAGGCGGCTTGGAGTTTGCCAAAAGACACCTAAAGACGCTAAGATCATGATAAACAAGATTCTCTGGTCTGATGAAACCAAGATTGAACTCTTTGGCCTAAATGCCAAGTATGACGTCTTGAGGGAACCAGGCACCATCCCTATGGTGAAGCATGGTGGTGGCAGCATCATGCTGTGGGGATGTTTTTCAGCGGCAGGGACTGGGAGACTAGTCAGGATCAAGGCAAAGATGAATGGAGCAAAATACAGAGAGCCCCTTGATGAAAACCTGCTCCAGAGCACTCAGGACCTCAGAATAGAACGAATGTTCACCTTCCAACAGGACAACGACCCTAAGCACACAGCCAAGACAATGTAGGACTGTCTTTGGGACAAGTCTCTGAATGTCTTTGAGTGGCCCAGCCAGAGCCCGGACTTGAAACCGATAGAAGATCTCTGGAGAGACCTGAAAATAGATGTGCAGCAACACTCCCCACCCAACCTGGCAGAGCTTGAGAGGATCTGCAGAGAAGAATGGGAGAAACTCCCCAAATACAGGTGTACCAAGCTTGTAGCGTCCTACCCAAGAAGACTTGAGGCTGTAATTGATGCCAAAGGTGTTTCAACAAAGTACTGATTTAAAGGGTTTGAATAGTTATGTAAATGTGATATTTCAAAGTTTGTTAACCTGTTTTTGCTTTGTCATTATGGGGTATTGGGTGTAGATTGATTTTGGGGGGGGGGGGGGGGGTGATTTAATAAGGCTGTAACGTAACAAAATGTGGAAAAGGCAGCTTTTCACCTAGCCAGATGCCCAGATATTTGTAAGCAGGGACACGATCAATATAGACACCATACAAAGTACATATCATTAAATCAAGAATAGAGAGAGGGAGAGAAAGTCACAACTCCTCTACCGAGTCTGTCCATCTCCTGCTAACAGCAACATAATGCTATTAATAACAAAACTAATACTTTTTTTAAGTTGAGAAGTAGGCATTGGTCTGAAGCCGAAAAGTAAAGGAAATTCACATGAGTACCACAGTGTCTACTCCACCCATGCTCTACCAAGGTTTTTCAGCACACAGCTTTGACCTACTACAGTAGGTATGTTGGTGTATTGTTCTTATAAAACAATGTGTCTCCAAGTTTCTTAGGATTCAGACCTTTTTAAACAGCCTAATTCATATTCTTGGAGCAGGTGCTCCCTCAATAATGTGATTTGTACTGCATACAAGTGTAAAGTACTGTATTCGTCGCACACCACACTAATCCCATATTGCTACCGTTTATACTTACAAGAACATCCTGCTTAATTGAGCAAGCTGTTTTGTCTTGTAATACTGTGGTGCCTGACTGTATTTCCTTAAACCTTTATTTTAGCAAAACATGTCATTGAGAAAATAATATATTTCATTTTTTGGGGTCAACATAACATCAGGTGTGTTGGACACATGCACTCATATATATATATATATAGATATATATATATATAGATATATAGATATATATATATACAGTGCCTTGCGAAAGTATTCGGCCCCCTTGAACTTTGCGACCTTTTGCCACATTTCAGGCTTCAAACATAAAGATATAAAACTGTATTTTTTTGTGAAGAATCAACAACAACTGGGACACAATCATGAAGTGGAACGACATTTATTGGATATTTCAAACTTTTTTAACAAATCAAAAACTGAAAAATTGGGCGTGCAAAATTATTCAGCCCCTTTACTTTCAGTGCAGCAAACTCTCTCCAGAAGTTCAGTGAGTATCTCTGAATGATCCAATGTTGACCTAAATGACTAATGATGATAAATACAATCCACCTGTGTGTAATCAAGTCTCCGTATAAATGCACCTGCACTGTGATAGTCTCAGAGGTCCGTTAAAAGCGCAGAGAGCATCATGAAGAACAAGGAACACACCAGGCAGGTCCGAGATACTGTTGTGAAGAAGTTTAAAGCCGGATTTGGATACAAAAAGATTTCCCAAGCTTTAAACATCCCAAGGAGCACTGTGCAAGCGATAATATTGAAATGGAAGGAGTATCAGACCACTGCAAATCTACCAAGACCTGGCCGTCCCTCTAAACTTTCAGCTCATACAAGGAGAAGACTGATCAGAGATGCAGCCAAGAGGCCCATGATCACTCTGGATGAACTGCAGAGATCTACAGCTGAGGTGGGAGACTCTGTCCATAGGACAACAATCAGTCGTATATTGCACAAATCTGGCCTTTATGGAAGAGTGGCAAGAAGAAAGACATTTCTTAAAGATATCCATAAAAAGTGTCGTTTAAAGTTTGCCACAAGCCACCTGGGAGACACACCAAACATGTGGAAGAAGGTGCTCTGGTCAGATGAAACCAAAATTGAACTTTTTGGCAACAATGCAAAACGTTATGTTTGGCGTAAAAGCAACACAGCTGAACACACCATCCCCACTGTCAAACATGGTGGTGGCAGCATCATGGTTTGGGCCTGCTTTTCTTCAGCAGGGACAGGGAAGATGGTTCAAATTGATGGGAAGATGGATGGAGCCAAATACAGGACCATTCTGGAAGAAAACCTGATGGAGTCTGCAAAAGACCTGAGACTGGGATGGAGATTTGTCTTCCAACAAGACAATGATCCAAAACATAAAGCAAAATCTACAATGGAATGGTTCAAAAATAAACATATCCAGGTGTTAGAATGGCCAAGTCAAAGTCCAGACCTGAATCCAATCGAGAATCTGTGGAAAGAACTGAAAACTGCTGTTCACAAATGCTCTCCATCCAACCTCACTGAGCTCGAGCTGTTTTGCAAGGAGGAATGGGAAAAAATGTCAGTCTCTCGATGTGCAAAACTGATAGAGACATACCCCAAGCGACTTACAGCTGTAATCGCAGCAAAAGGTGGCGCTACAAAGTATTAACTTAAGGGGGCTGAATAATTTTGCACGCCCAATTTTTCAGTTTTTGATTTGTTAAAAAAGTTTGAAATATCCAATAAATGTCGTTCCACTTCATGATTGTGTCCCAGTTGTTGTTGATTCTTCACAAAAAAAATACAGTTTTATATATTTATGTTTGAAGCCTGAAATGTGGCAAAAGGTCGCAAAGTTCAAGGGGGCCGAATACTTTCGCAAGGCACTGTATGTGTGGAATTTACCATGGATAGTGAAAAGTTATTGTCTGCAGTTTTCAGAAGGTGAAAAGTTGTTTTATTCTATTTTTTTATATATATTTTTTCACTGTTGAAGGTTGTATAACTCAGACTAGACAATGATATCCCCATGTACGATAGAGATGTGTCTGTATTATGCCTTTTACAGCTAGCCTAAAGCATTGCCGGGTTATACATCCTATACATTTGTAAAAATCCGGCTTTGGAGAGGGGGCATTATGGCAGTGCACAGCAGAGTTGTTGACAAATATCCAACACATGGGCTAGTCAGAGCTGTAAATACAATCAATATGGTCAAATGGCAAATGCCTGATTTGCACACTGCAGTGCACTTCTCAACCGAGGCGCAGTTTAAATGTGCATTGGGCGTACATGTAGCTAGAAATTTGTTTTCTCAGCTACAGTTTGAGTTGTGTCCTGTCTGACAGTGAAATGTGGCTAGCTCTTACCGTAGCTTGGACTACGGAGTTGCTAGCTAGCTGGAGTTGCAAAAGCCCATTGCATGCATTGTAAGGTAGTGACAATTTGCCCAAAGTTTGGTGTTGGTTTTGAACTAATGTAGCCAGCTAGCTGTGGCTGACTCATCCAGCTAGCTAGCTACCTAGCTATGTTTTGTGGAAACATTTCTAATGATAGCTAGCTCACATTTGGATATGATCTAGCTAGCTTTTGTGTGGAGATCAGCTTTTATTCTCTGGCTCTAGCTAGCTAAAGTAATTTATGTAAAAACCTTCAGGTAACATGCCTTCTGTCAACATCTCAAACAGAACGTTGCATTACACATATGGGGAGCATACTACCTCTGGCAATGCTCTTCTCTTGAAAAAAACACTCAGTACTTGTACATCTGAATGTCCTCTGTTTTTGTTTAGGTGTGAGTTGACACTTGCATGCTCTCTAGGGGTAGAGAGGCCACAAGAATGACCCCTGGCCCACCCCTCGGGAGCATAACACACCTGCTTTACTGGGATTAGTTTCTCCCATCCCTTCCCACAACAACCAAAAACAATGACACTTTTCACTGAAGCATAATACAGCAATGAGCTAGATAGGTGATCATTACAAAGGCCATGGAAAATTATCATGACTTTTACAATGACTGCAATGAAATTAATCCTCTGTTGGTGTTTCGGTGTAATGTGCAGTACTGTGACTATTAAGTGTTTACTCACCATTTGGCCAGACTTTGACCTCTTATCTCTGAAGAGGAAACCAAATTTAGAACAGAATTTAGATACATTTTTGTTGAACTTACAAAACAGAGCAGGCTTTAATTAGCAGATATAGTAGAGGCTAAGAAGGAACTGTCATAGGAGGAAAAGTTCCATGCATGTAAGAAGTTGTTTTAAGCAGTCTTAAACACCTTGTCCTATTTAGAACAAACCTCACCAGGAATTCAATAAAATGTGTAAAGCCCTTTTTCCAGCAGCCAATTTCACAAAGGGCTGTACAGAAACGCAGCCTAAAACCCCAAACAGCAAGCAATGCAGATGTATAAGCACAGTGGCTAGGAAAAACTCCCTAGAAAGGCAGGAACCTAGGAAGAAACCTAGAGGAACCAGGTTCTGAGGGGTGGCCAGTCCTCTTCTGGCTGTGCCGGGTGACGATTATAACAGTACATGGCCAAGATGTTCAAACGTTCAAAAATGACCAGCAGGGTCAAATTATTATTATCAGTGGTTGTAGAAGTTACAACAGCTCAGAAGTAAATGTCAGTTGGCTTCATAGCCGAGCATTCAAAGTTAGAGACAACTGGTGCGGTAGAGAGAGAGAGTCAAACAGCAGGTCAGGGACAAGGTAGCACGTCCGGTGAACAGGTCAGGGTTATATAGCCGCAGGCAGAAGAGTTGACACTGGAGCAGCAGCACGACCAGGCGGACTGGGGACAGCAAGGAGTCATCAGGCCAGGCAGTTCTGAGGCATGGTCCCAGGGCTCAGGTCCACCGGGAGGAGAGGGAGAGCGAGAGAATTAGAGGGAGCTTACTTAAATTCACACAGGACACCGGATAAGACAGCAGAAATACTTCAGACATAACAGACTGCCCCTCGACACAAACTATTGCAGCATAAATACTGGCGGCTGAGACAGGAGGGGTCGGGAGACACTGTGGCCTCGTCAGACGATTACCCCAGGCAAGATATAACCCCAAACCCAGACAGGAAGATCACGTCAGTGACTCAACCCACTCAAGTGACGCACCCCTCCTAGGGACGGGATGGAAGAGCACCAGTAAGCCAGTGACTCAGGCCCCGTAATAGGGTTAGAGGCAGAGAATCCCGGTGGAGAGAGGGGAGCCGTCCAGGCAGAGACAACAAGGGCGGTTCGTTGCTCCAGTGCCTTTCCTTTCACCTTCACACCCCTGGGCCAGACTACACTCAATCATAGGACCTACTGAAGAGATCAGTCTTCAGTAAATACTTAAAGGTCGAGACCGAGTCTGCGTCTCTCACATGGATAGGCAGACCATTACATAGACATTTAGCTCTATAGGAGAAAGCCCTGTCTCCAGCTGTTTGCTTAGAAATTCTAGGGACACTAAGGAGGCCTGCGTCTTGTGACCGTAGCGCCCGTGTAGGTATGTACGGCAGGACCAAATCGGAGAGATGGGTAGGAGCAAGCCCATGTAATGCTTTGTAGGTTAGTGTAATTTAATCCAGTTTTTTCAATAGCACACCAAATTCTTCACGCCAGTCAGTACATTATCTGCCAGAGTTGTGAAAGCCTGCCATAGCACTACACAGCTGATTCAAATAATCAAAGCTTGATGAGGAATTGGTTATTTGAATCAGGGCCGAGTTTGGGGAACCCTGTGTTAGAGGTTGAAATGTCGGGCACATGGAGCAAAGGTTTGGGGACGAAGTCCTACTACAGGCTAATAAGGTCGGACCCGTCTGCTCAGACAGAACAGCTGCTCCCGGAGTAGGACCACTCTGGTCTTTTATTTGTTTGTCACTTCAATATGTTTTGTCTCACCTGAATATCCCAGTAGAAGGTGTGATGGATGATGATGTTGGGCAAGTACCACTGTAACTGCACAGTAATCAAATGAAGAAATCAACTCTCACAGCCTTGATAGTGTTTGTCTGAAGTTGTCTTATGTTCTGTGCCTTCGGCTTGCACTCTGGACCACATTCGAGGCTCATCTGGTCATGGAAGAATTTACACACCGGTATAGGTTAGGGGGAAAGGGGACCAATCTTCACCTAGCCTAATAAAGCTTGCCCCTGGTAATTCTTTCCAGTTTGGAGATGAAACACCACAACCTAATCGTCTCCAAACACGTTTCCTTGTTTACGATCTGTACCTGGAGTTTCTCCTTAAAGTCGTCTTTAAACTTGAGTCTAAGTTCTCTGCTCAGAATTCCTTTCTATTCATAAAAACCTTTTGGAAAATGGACAGCAGACATTTGAGGACTGCGCTTTTGCTGTATGACACACACTGCAACGGAGACGTCTTTTGGAACAGTGCACTGTGTGTGTTTTGTGTGTGTGCCCGTTGTGCCAGTAACCGAAAGGTCATTGTTCACCTAGTCGGCTAGGGATTCAAACCAATCTGCCGATGTGCCCTTGAGCAAGGCACTTAACCCAAATTGCTCCTAGTAGGTCGTTCTGGAAAAGGGCATCTGCTAAATGACTAAAATGTATACATAAAAATGTCTGTGTGTAAACAAAATATGAATGCAATGGTGTGCTGCGGTAGGCTGTAAATTGTTTGTAATTTGATAGGTCGTATAACAGCTCTCCTATGAAGACAGGTTTGACTCTTCACACTGTGTCTCGGGTTGCTCTCCCACCGGCCTGTACGCCATGGACTAACTAGGACATTTTATACTGAACAAAAATATAAACACAACATGCAACAATTTAAAATATTTTACTCACAGTTCATAGAAGGAAATAAGTAAATCGATATAAATTCATTAGACCCTAATCTGTGGATTTCACATGACTGGGCAGGGGTGCAACCATGGTTGGGACTGGGAGGGCATAGGCCCACCCACTGGGGAGCCAGGCCCAGTTCATCAGAATGAGTTTTTCCCCACAAAAGGGCTTTATTACAGACAGAAATACTCCTCAGCACCGCTCCCCCTCAGACTATCCTGAAGGTGATGAAGCAGGATGTGGAGGTCCTGGGCTGGCATGGTTACACGTGGCCTGTGGTTGAGGCCGGGTTGAATGTACTGCCAAATTCTCTAAAACGACATTGCGGAGGTGGCTTATGTTAGAGAAATTAACATTAAATTCTCTGGCAAACGCTCTGTTGGACATTTCTGCATTCAGCATGTCAATTGCACGCTCCCTCAGAACTTGCAACATCTCTTGCATTGTGTTGTGTGACAAAACTGCACATTTTAGTGGTATTGTCCCCAGTACAAGGTGCACCTGTGTAAGGATCATGCTTTTTAACCTCTCTGCGCACCGAACCCGTTAGCAGGATTAAAATCGACAACATACGGTGATCGCTACATAAATAGTAATATTAAACATTCATGAAAATACAAGCATCTCACATGATTCGAAAGCCTAGAATCTTGCTAATCCAACTGCGTTGTCAGATTTAAAAAAAGGATTTACTGCGAAAGAATATGATACGATTATCTGAGGACAGAGCCCCATAAAAAAATTTAAAAAACTATTTCAACCAGCACAGGCGTAAGAAAATCACAAATTGCAATAAAATAAATGGTTTACCTTTGACGATCTTATTCTGTTTGCAATCCCAATGCTCATTGTTACACAATGAATGGACTTTTGTTTGATAGGCTATAAAATCAATTTTTATAGCCTAACACGAAACATTTTGTGACCCGCTTTTGTCGTGAATTCCGTCTCATTAAATTTTCGGCGACACATTCGATGTAAATACACACACTAAACGTGACTTTATCCAGTCATGTTTGGTTTCATTGCAATCAACTGGTTGTTTGTAACACAACCAAACTTGATGGGTCATTTCGCTGGACGTATTGACTGAAAGATAACCGATTTGAAGACAACAAGTAATGACATCATAGTTCACCAATGATATGACCGCGGTTTCGTTGATTTGACTGTATTTTAACCCAATGACCACTGATCGTCTTGAAATCTAGCTTGGTCGATAGCCAATGAGCTGAGGTAAACGGCAATATGTCATGGTTATGTATTGGAAGACCAACCCATGTAGTAAACTCCGGCGTAAAGAGGGTCATTCGCCATTGAAGATTCATACTGGAAGCAGCCACGCATGTTACGCACAGCACTATTTTGGTAAAGCGCATCTTCAGCTGTTTATATATCAATCAGTATGGCGACTAAGTCAGGGAAAGCTAAATCTAAGTCTAGATATACAGATGTACATACAATTTTAGAAGAAATTGATCGGGAAAGTGAGACAGAGATTTGTTGGAGGACGATTAATTTAGCTAGCATAGCTTTGATTCCCAAATGAGGGAATATTTTTTGAACGGAGAGGACATCGTTTTGGACTGGTAAGTTCTTCTCATGCTAATGCCGTTGTTTGAAATTAATAATATAAAATATTATTTGTGATTTTTTTAAATTTTATTTCAATATATAAAAATGTAATGAATTGTGTAAAGTACACGTTGGCTATACATTGTGGGTGGGGGTATGTTTGTATGTATGTGTATGACCCATAGCCTATGTTTGTGTGTGTATATATACATATTGTGGATTAGAGGGAGCATGGCCGAGATGCGTGTGTCTGCCGCTCCACCCCACCCCACCCCCACATGAAATAGCCTATTTGAGGCTGTTGAGGGGAGAGCAGGCCCACAACAATGGCCAAAGTGAAATGGAAGACAGTAGATCTAGCTGAAATGTCATAATATAATAGAGACAGTAGATCTAGCTGAAATGTCATAATATAAAATAGACAGATCTAGCTGGTCTGTCATAATATAAATGCGACAGTAGATCTAGCAGGTCTATAATAATATATTCAACCTTATGTTCCCTGTACTCTGTTTATTATACCTGTTGATGCAGGGCTCATATGTGAAACTATTCTAATTGAACATTTTCTTTCACAGTGACACTGACTCCGAATGGGAGCCCCCAGTGCCAAGGTGCCCATCCCCCACTGAAGCTGGTTCATCCAGCCGGACACCTGTTGTCTCAGCGCTACTGGGGCATGGACTGCAAAAAATGTCCCCATTCCAACTGCAATAAAGGACTACAACAAGAGCATGGGAGGTGTGGACCTGTCAGATGCGCTGAGAGGCTATTACAATGTATGATGAAAATGTATATAATTTTAGTTTTTTTTCATGTTTTTTGTCCATTTTTGGGGTGTGTGTGTTAGAATACCATTTTGGTATTTTGTATATAGTTATTCCATTCAAAATGTATAACTTCACCAATTTGGCCACTTGGGTACATTTGGGCTACTTGTGTGGGACACCATGATAAATGTCATGTAGCACACTCATTTTGGAAGTTATCATTCTGAAACTTTGCACAAGTACTGTTGCCCTCTTATGTTTTTCACTGAAATTGTCCGCATCACCCTATCTGAATGTTTGTTTTGTCTTGTTCATTTTAAAGATGATGATACAACAATAAAAATAAACGATGTGTTTTTCATTGTATTATCTAAACCAGATCTATTGTGTTATATTCTCCTACATTCAATTCACATTTACACAAACTTCAGAGTGTTTTCTTTCAAATGAAACCAAGAATATGCATATCCTTGGTTCTGGGCCTGAGCTACAGGCAGTTAGATATGGGTATGTCTTCAGGTGGAAATTGACAAAAGTAGGTGGGGTAGCTGTAAGAGGTTAATCAGCTTCTTGATATGCCATGCCTGTCAGGTGGATGGATTATCTTGGCAAAGGAGAAATGCTCACTAACAGGAATGAGAACAAATTTTTGCACAACATTTGAGAGAAATACGATTTTTGTACTTTTTTAATATTTCTGGGATCGTTTATTTCAGCTGATGGATCATGGGACCAAAACTTTACATATTGCATTTATATTTTTGTTCTGTGTATACTTATGTAGGCATACTGTATTATGGTCTTAAAGGGAAACTTCTGAATTTTGGCAATGGGGCTCTTTATCTGCTTCCACAGAGTCAGATGAACTAGACATTTTTATGTCTGTGTCCAGTATGAAGGAAGTTAGAGGTAGTGTCGCGAACCAATGCTAACTAGCGTTAGCACACTGACTGGAAGTCTGTGGGTATATGCTAGCATGCTCTGGGGAAATAATAGATAAAGAGCCTCATTGCCAAAATCCCAAAGTATCCCTTTAAGCTTCTTCTAGTGGCAGATTCTCTGCTGTAGCAGCTGGAGCTCTCGGGGTGTTACTGTTAACTGAGCCCTGATAAGAAGTTGTGACATAGACAGACAGACCAGACCTCACACTGATCATACTAGACCATGGTTGTATTGTATATGTGGATTTCATGCACACTGACAGGGCTGACCTCGCTGGTCGGCTGAACTAAAGCCACAGTGGACTGGAGTTCAAACGAGAGGTGTCAGGGTAAACAAGGTGTGGGAAAGGTCCCGTATGGTGTAGCTTGACAGCAGTAGGTATGGTAAGCTTTATCCGTCAGTGCTGTCACTGTTGATCACTTGCACTATGTACTTAAATGTAATCTCAACTGCAATCCAGGTAATTTGGTTGTATTATTAGATGACGCACCATGATAAATAAACAAATCTGACATTGTATTCCCATTTGAACTTTATGCTTTTAAATGGTTAAAAGCACAGTGATAACAACACATTTAGGTGACCACTAAACAGAAAATCTGACACTGATTTTCCATTGGAATTTAATTGTGCTTTTAGACGGTTGAAAGCATAGTGATAACACATTGGGAATTAAACAAACTTTTGGCTGTCTTTTTGAGTGGGTGGAAATGGGTAGCAATCTCACTGATCAACCAAATAACAAACCAATTCTCCAGGTTGAAATGAAGTGGGGAGAGCCCAGAGCTACCCATCCGGGAGAAGTCTCTGAATTCAGGTGCGGTAGCCTAAGCCTACTGCTCTTTAATGGTTATGCTAATGATCTTTTACTATATACAGGAATGAGGACTACAAAGGTATGGGATTTGGCACATAGAGTAAGCTAAAAAATGATTGGTACAGTGACACGTTTTTGTTTTGTCTCTGTACTCCAGCACTTTGGATTTATCAACTTTAGTATTGTTAACCGTTTAGAAATTACAGCACTTTGTACACACAGTCCCCCCATTTTAGGGACCAAAAGTATTGGGACAAATTCACTTATGTCTATCAAATCAAAGTTTATTTGTCACGTGCGCCGAATACAACAGGTGTAGACCTTACAGTGAAATGCTTACTTACAGGCTCTAACCAATAGTGCAACAAATATATTAGGTGAACAATAGGTAGGTAAATAAATAAAACAACAGTAAAAAGACAGGCTATATACAGTAGCGAGGCTATAAAAGTAGCGAGGCTACATACAGACACCGGCTAGTCAGGCTGATTTTGAGGTAGTATGTACATGTAGATATGGTTAAAGTGACTATGCATATATGATAAACAGAGAGTAGCAGTAGCGTAAAAGAGGGGTTGGCGGGTGGTGGGTGGGGCACAATGCAGATAGCACGGTTAGCCAATGTGCGGGAGCACTGGTTGGTCGGCCCAATTGAGGTAGTATGTACATGAATGTATAGTTAAAGTGACTTTGCATATATGATAAAACAGAAAGTAGCAGCTTTGTAAAAAAGAGGGGTTGGGGGGTGGACACAATGCAAATAGTCCGGGTAGCCATTTGATTACCTGTTCAGGAGTCTTATGGCTTGGGGGTAAAAACTGTTGAGAAGCCTTTTTGTCCTAGACTTGGCACTCCGGTACCGCTTGCCATACGGTAGTAGAGAGAACAGTCTATGGCTGGGGTGGCTGGAGTCTTTGACAATTTTTAGGGCCTTCTTCTGACACCGCCTGGTGTAGAGGTCCTGGATGGCAGGCAGCTTAGCCCCAGTGATGTACTGGGCCGTACTCACTACCCTCTGTAGTGCCTTGCGGTCAGAGGCCTTAGCAATTGCCGTACCAGGCGATGTTGCAGCTGTAGAACCTTTTGAGGATCTCCGGACCCATACCAAATCATTTTAGTTTCCTGAGGAGCAATAGGCTTTGTCGTGCCCTCTTCCCAACTGTCTTGGTGTATCTGGACCATTCTAGTTTGTTGTTGATGTGAACACCAACTTGCTCCACTACAGCCCCATCGATGAGAATGAGTGCTCGGTCCTCCTTTTCCTGTAGTCCACAATCATCTCTCTGACCTCCTCCCTGTAGGCTGTCTCGTTGTTGTCGGTGATCAGGCCTACCACTGTTGTGTCATCTGCAAACTTAATGATGGTGTTGGAGTCGTGCCTGGCCATGCAGTCGTGGGTGAACAGGGAGTACAGGAGGCGACAGAGCACGCACCCCTGGGGAGCTCCAGTGTTGAGGATCAGCGTGGCAGATGTGCTGCTGCCTACCCTCACCACCTGGGTGCGACCCGTCAGGAAGTCCAGGATCCAGTTGCAGAAGGAGGTATTTAGTCCCAGGATCCTTAGCTTAGTGATGAGCTTTGAGGTTACTGTGGTGTTGAACACTGAGCTGTTGTCAATGAATAGCATTCTCACACAGATGTTCCTTTTGTCCAGGTGGGAAAGGGCAGTGTGGAGTGCAATAGAGATTGCATCATCTGTGGATCTGTTGGGGTGGTATGCAAATTGGAGTGGGTCTAGGGTTTCTGGGATTATGCTGTTGATGTGAGCCATTTCCAACCTTTCAAAGCACTTCATGGCTACGGACGTGAGTGCTACGGGTCTGTAGTCATTTAAGCAGGTTGCCCTTGTGTTCTTGGGCACAGGGACTATGGTGGTCTGCGGGGAAGCGGGGCATAGCAACATTTCTTGTAAGCTTCCGGGTTAGAATCCCACACCTTGAAAGCGTCAGCTCTACCCATTAGCTCAGTGCGAATGTTGCCTGTAATCCATGGCTTCTGGTTGGGGTATGTACGTACAGTCACTGTGGGGACGACGTCCTCGATGCACTTATTGATAAAGCCAGTGACTGATGTGGTGTACTCAATGCCATCGGAAGAATCCCGGAACATGTTCCAGTCTGTGATAGCAAAACAGTCCTGTAGTTTAGCATCTGTAAAAGTGTATTATTTGGTCCCATATTCCTAGCACACTGATTTAATCAAACCTGTGACTACAAAATTGTTAGTTGCTGTTTGTTTCGGTTGTGTTTCAGATTATTTTGTGCCCATTTGATGTGAATGGTAAATAATGTATAATTTTGGAGTCACTTTTATTGTAAATAAGGATTGATTATGTTTTTAAATACTTCTACATTAATGTCTATGCTACCATGATTACGGATAGTACTAAATGAATCGTGAATAATGAGTGACAAATTTAGACGCACAAATATCATACCCCCAAAAAATGCAAACCTCCCCTGTTATTGTAATGGTGAGAGGCATGTCTTGGGGGTAGGATTTGTGCATTCTTAACTGCATTCTTAACTTAACATCACTAATCTTAATAAACCATTAATGCAGTGTTGTAAACCATTCATAAGTGCTGTAATTTCTAAACGGTTCACCCGATATGGATGAAAATACCCCAAAATTAAAGTTGACAGCCTGCACTTCAACCTCATAGTCACTATCATTTCAAATCCAAAGTGCTGGAGTACATAGCCAAAACAACAACAAATGTCACTGTCCCAATACTTGTGTAGCTCAGTCTGCAGATATTAATAAGTAAAGCCATTCTTTACCTTTAGAAATATTTGCATTTAAAGACTAGAACTGTCTTGGGTGTGACAATATACAGTGGATTCGGAAAGTTTTCAGACCTCTTCACTTTTTCCACATTTTGTTCAGTTTCAGCCTCATTCTAAAATTGATTAATCCCCCCCCCCCCCCCCCCCCCCCCCTCATCAATCTACACACAGTACCCCATAATGACAAAGCAAAAACAGGTTTTTAGAAATTTTAACAAATTTATTACAAATAAAAAAACTTATTACATTTTCATAAGTATTCAGACCCTTTACTCAGTACCTTGTTGAAGCACCTTTGGCAGCGATTACAGCCTCGAGGTTTCTTGGGTATGATGCTACAAGCACACCTTGGAACACCTTATTTGGCACACCTTATTTGGGGAGTTTCTCCAATTCTTCTCTGCAGATCCTCTCAAGCTCTGTCAGGATGGATGAGAAGTGTCGCTGAACAGCTATTTTCAGCTCTCCAGAGATGTTAGCTCGGGTTCTAGTCCAGGATCTGGCTGGGCCACTCAAGGACATTCAGAGAATTTTCCCGAAGCCACTCCTGCGTGGTCTTGGCTTTGGGCCTAGGGTCATTGTCCTGTTGGAAGGTGAACCTTCGCCCCAGTCTGAGAACCTGTTACAGAGCACTCAGGACTTCATCAAGGATCTCTCTGTACTTTGCTTCATTCATCTTGCTCTCTCCTGACTAGTCTCCCAGGCCCTGCCGCTGAAAAACATGCGGCACCACCATGCTGCACCATAGGGATGGTGCCAGGTTTCCTCCAGACATGAAGCTTGGCATTCAGGCCAAGGAGTTCAATCTTGGTTTCATCAGACCAGAGAATCTTGTTTCTCGTGGTCAGAGAGTCCTTTAGGTGCCTTTTTAGCAAACTCCAAACAAGCTGTCATGTGCATTTTACTGAGTAGTGGCTTCCGTCTGGCCACTCTACCATAAAGGCCTGATTGGTGGAGTGCTACAGAGAGGGTTGGTTGTCCTTTTGGAAGGTGGTCCCATCTCCACAGAGGAACTCTGGAGCTCCGTCAGAGTGACCATCAGGTTTTCGGTCACCTCCCTGACCAAGGCCCTTCTCCCACGATTGCTCAGTTTGCCGGGCAGCCAGCGGCGAACTCTTGGTGGTTCCAAACTTCTTCCGTTTAAGAATGATGGAAGTCACTGTTCTTGGAGACCTTCAATGCTGAAGACGTTTT